>NW_021851492.1:47833-53439 GCF_003651465.1 Formica exsecta | reverse complement strand
AAAAAGAATAATTTTTTATAAAATATAAAAAATTAATAATTAACTTTTCACGCTTTTTCGCTGATATTCGTTTATGAATGTTTTTGCTCATTCATTTGAGCGAGATTCGCAAATCGCAAAAGCATAAGCTAATTGTAAGTGCAAGGATATTCCATTTAATTCACGGAAATCACAATAATTGAAGCGTGTCTTTTCAAGAATTAAAGATTTCGCGGAAGAGTTCCTAGAAGGGTCCTGGACGATAAACGTGTTCCCGTGTTCCCGGGTCCACGAGTCTTGCAAGCGTCGATTTTTCTATTAATTCACGAGAATATTAAAGCGACTATGATTAGTTATACATGTGTACATATGTATAATATGATATATGTATTCTTGTAAATTAATAGAAAAATCAAGACTCCTGGATCCGGGAACATGTGTCGCGGTTTATCGGTGGCCTCTTTCTAAGTACTTCTAACAGATCCCTTTTGCAAAATCTAACAGTTTCTGTAAATTAACAGAAAAATCAACGCTCGTGAAATTCGTGCACTCCTAAATACGTACAATTTATCAATATATTGGCTATATCTATTTTACATAGATAGATTATATCTATTTTATAGATTTTATATTAATATATATCGTTGAGGATATGATATGTGGATTAATTTATAGTGTAATTAAGCATTTGTTATTTAAAGATAGAATCCGTCGCAACTATTATAACTCAACAAAGGTTTTCGTTATCGCGGGTTAATAGCACTTTAAACCACAAATGTGAGTCTCTTAATTCCTCACAGGCTTTATCTCGTTGATTAGTGAGCCAAACAACGTGCGGAATAAGGAAAAATGAAGAAACGCGATAACCCAGCAAAGAACTTTCCGGGTACGTGATTTGGGTGGTAAAATCTACATGGAGGTGCAAGGGACATCACTGAAGGCGCGGGTAACTTGCTCGCCTCAGGTCGCCACAGCTATTAAAGTCCTCTTATCTAAAAACTCTTTTAAAGATGTAACGCCAAAAAAAAAAAAACCACCGTGCAGACCACAAGAAGCGGCTCATTTTGAAATCCTCAGAAAAATCGTATCTTATTTCTATTTATTGACTTTGTTGACTCCTTAAGTGCACTTTCGATACAATTTTCCAACAATCTAAAGATAGTTCGATGGGACCACCGATGCACAAAAAAATCTCGTGTCTCTCATTTTCAACGCTTAATAGTGCAATGATCTCTCGTTGTGGCGAGTTTGCAGTATATCTCCGCGATAATCGATCGATATCGCCCGTTTCCCCTCTGAGAGCAATGAATTTGTTAGCACATTTATTGAAATTTGTTTATGAAGCCATTCCATGCTAATGTAATTACGCTTACATTTTAACACGACGGCGCGAACCACTACAGTAATTTTATTGTTGCATTTTCATAGTTTAATTTCGGAGCATTGTACACGCGCGGTGCACGCGATGCGGATATTTTGATACTAAACATTCGGATGTACTTAATAGCGGGCGCATATAATTTTATCTTATATTTAGACAATTTATTTAAAAGCGATATATAATTTCGCCATTTGCAATAAAATATCGTGGCGAATATTAGCGCAATAAATTGCTGCATGTAATATCGCTAAATAACTAATATTTACTGGGTTATTTCGTAACATTTTTTCAATATGTGTAAGATTGTAATAAGTAATTTGTAAGATGTAAAGTTTGACAAGTCTCGTTAAAAAAACAACACTTTTGTATATTTTATCTCACGTATTTCAATTATTTCTGTGTTTACAGTTACGAAAAGAATTTTAGTAATTAATTGTAAAAAATAGATGATCGAAAATATGGTGTATCAACTTTTTTGTTATACGAAATGTTGCTTTCATTATACAAAAACTGCTAATGACTTTCTAATTTCAGTCAATATATATCGAGTTATATAATACTTGTCAATAAATATCTCAAGATATTATTCAGTAAAAATATATAATTTATAGAAATTTAGAAAATTTTTACCTAAAAATCACGAGAAATTGTCGAGAATTTTTTTGTTTGCTTTTATTCTCAAAAGTCAACACGACAATCTTAGATGATTCATGTTGGCAAACTGCGATCGATAGAAACGACATGTCGACGATCGCAATTTTTTACCGAGTGCTCTAAATAATGAAAGTCCACCCATTTCTCGATGAACGCCAAGAAGACGGGTAGAATTGCGTGCTACCTCGCTCGTTCCTTTCGTGTTCGCTTTCGTTTGTTCGACCTGTCTTCAAAAGACAACCATCCTCGTTCGTGTATTGAATTAAATATTTAATACGTGGATCGATATTGTTTCGTACATCTACTGTCTACACGACACGGGCTATCTGGCTGCTCTATGCGAGACTCTTCCACTAACCAGTCTGAGAAATTACAAGCTGACTCTCTCTTTCTCATACGCAAATACGCTCACGCATGTCAGACATCATTCGTAATCTGTTTCCCTGCGTCTTTGAAGATGGGGTCACAAACCTTTTTCCGCCCACAACTGATACAGCTTAATACAACAAACAAAAATACATAACTTATCTTGCAAAAACTGAAAGTTTGAAAATAATATTCGTATTCGTACACAATTTGTAAGCAGAAAATTTAAGTGTAAATAACGTAAAAAAGTAACGTAATTATTATTTAATACTATAAATAAATTTTTCTCTTGATAAATTTAATATCTAAATTTTTTGCTAAATTTTTATATACAAATTTTATTTAAATATTATATTGACTCAATTAATATGTCTCTCTTATTAATTATTACCAAATATATATTTTGGTCCTCCTTTATATTTTCATAAAACTAGTATGGTAGTTTCATAATGTAAAGATTAGAATATTTGTCCAGTTCACGCAACACATATCATACAAAAAAATATATTTGCTATTCTGATTATGTTAGTTTCTCTATAGTCAGCTTTTTCTTAAATCGATACATCAAATCGCTTAAATGTCGCGGAAGTATTCATTGACATGAAACTCTCATATCCCGCGACGACAATTATCTTCTCCTATAGTTCATCTACCTACGTGTCTCAAACGCCTACCACTTTGCGTCCTTTTACCTTTCCTAAGTCGCGTACGATATGTCACGCCATTTTCTCGAACGCAATGTACGTTGCAATTCAGCGCTGACGGTAATGTCATGTTACCACGAAGGAAGTAAAAATTTTCATGGCTCCATGTCGCACGGCGTAGGTTGATACCATGCGCAAGATGAACTATAAGAAAAACTTGAAATTACCTAGAGGAACGATCGTTTAAGCATAATGGCAATAAAGAAGAGAAAATTACTGCGACAGCATTGTTGAAGATATACAAGATACGAGCCCTTTATTCTAGAAATGCCTTAAATGCCGGAATTTGATATTTTTGTTAAATTACATTGCATCTCTTTGTAGGCACATCTTTAATCTCATTTTGACATATTGCTTATTTTCAAATTTTATCTTACAAAAATTAAACGGCTTGTGTAACGTTTCAAAGTAGTTTGAAATAACTCGGTATAAAACAGTCGTGTTATTAACAAAAATTTTATCTCAATGGCGGATCAATTTTTCATCCTTGCATTATAATTCTTCTCTTATATATCCCTCGAAATTAAAAAGAAAAATGTGACAAGAGAAGGATAAGTACGTGAGTATTGTAATTGATCTCTATCGCTCTACTTTAGCTTCCATGAAGATGGCATAAATTATTACGCGCTCTATAGATTTCTACGACTATGATATACTTTTCTCTTGTACCTTGCGCGATGGCCATAACTATAAACGAGAATGAAATTCGCTCAATAAAGTGCGACTGTGCTGCTGAGCCACGCTCGTACATATGTATGAGTACATACAAATGTACGGTTAGAATAAAAAGATTTTTCAGAGACGAGAGAAAAAGACAGAGAGAGAGAGAGAGAGAGAGAGAGAGAGAGAGAGAGAGAGGAACCGAATAGTGCTCCCGGGTGTTAAAGTACCCTGGGCTTTTAAACTGGTTACCCTACTTCCTCATCCCGCTCCTTCTGAATGTTTGATGTTGAAAAATTCGCGTACTCTCGGAACGCTGATCTTCTTTTAATTCTTCTTTCCGCTTATCTGCTACAGACGTATCTCTAGTCACGAGTACGAATGTAAGAAAAATCGCTGTACTTAGTAACATTTCGAGCGATTACTTACCAAATATAGTTTCAACGAATTATTTATTTTGTTATGAATTAAATCTGAACACGTTAGCACACATATACAATAACTTAATCTAATCTAATCTAATATATATACATGACGTATAAACTAAATATTTTGTAACAAATAACTAATTTTGTTTGCCACGCTTTAAACGCGCTGGAAAAAATATATTCAGTATCGATTTTATGTCTACGGTTGATTGATGCGTTACCGTTACGAAGAAAAGAGTAAAATCAATTCCTTGATGTATAGGGTTGCGAATTTAACAATTTGCACCAGAATATGATTAAATACGATTAGATGTTACATTGAGGAATCCTCTATCAAAGGATATTAGTCAATCGCGTTTCCTATATAAGCAGATGGAGATCACTCAATCGATGTACAGTTTATACCGATTAACGAGCTGACCGCATAGGACACCCACGGTTGATCCACATGCCGACCCTACCGACGTTCGGACTCTGATCTTGCATTTGTGGCCAATCAGCAGCTTTGATATCAAAGGACTTAGAACCGGGAGAATGGCAAACTAAACGTTTACGAGACGTGAAATTCCAATATAATTATCTCTAAGATCTAAACCATAATTTTTCGTTTTTTTTTTACCTATGTATCTTTGGACATTGGATAATATTAGCAATTGTCGCGAGATTGATCATAATATTAACGAAATATATCAGAAGCGTGCTCGCGACGTCACATTAATGTAATGTAATAATTAATTGAAAATTGCGTCGACATTTATAAAACTTCACGATGGAAATAATAATTACGATACTCATAGCAGAAATTCATAATAATTCAAGTTGTATGCTACATAACAATGCGTTTTACGAAGGAAGGAGCGTATGGCTTGTCAGCGGAATGCATTTAACTCTGACACGCACAGCGCTTTAAACTCATCAGCTTTTACATGGGATTTCAAATGACTCGCAGAAGGTTTCAAACGAAAAACGCAAGTCAGTCGGTCAATCCATTAGAACCATTTCGTTCGAGAGTTGCTGCGTAATGCTTGCGATTCGACTGACTTGCATTACACATGCATTGGCTCAAGAAGCATATGCCGCCGACTTATGACATTCCTTCTTTCCCCTTTACTGTAATCCATCGCTTGCTGTCTCGCCGTATTCAGTTACGTATTGCGAGCTAGAAAAGATA
This sequence comes from Formica exsecta, assembly GCF_003651465.1. NCBI lineage: Eukaryota > Metazoa > Arthropoda > Insecta > Hymenoptera > Formicidae > Formica > Formica exsecta. The sequence continues at coordinate 48,096 of NW_021851492.1, read as the reverse complement.
TAAGTGTACATATCTTACATACAAGAATAAAAGCTATCACTATAATATGATAATTTTATTAGCACGCGAATTACAAAAAGCGTAAGGTCATGAATTTACACGCACGTGACATAAGCTGTTATCGCATTAGCATCCTTTTACATTCTGTTTTTATTTTTTTTGATCGTGGACTCGCGCACTTTTCGAAAACGCATTTTGCCGCATTCTTTTGTTGTCGCGTGTATACCAACACTCAGTTTGCACGGATTCCAAGAGCTGAACCG
>NW_021851492.1:8665-47631 GCF_003651465.1 Formica exsecta | reverse complement strand
TGAACCGCATCGGGATGCTGTTGCTTTGTTTGACGACTGCAGAATCTAAAGCGCGTGAGTCGTAACACTACGGCGTTTCGTTTAAAATTGCCCGATAATGGCCGCTGCGGTTTCGGATTGACGGGCGGCTCTTTTGTAGGCATCCTCATGCAAACACGCTTTCATTCGTTCCCGCACGGTCCCTGTCATCGGGTTGTCCATCCAATCCTGGTTTTCGTACACATGTTCGTCACAGTCGCGCAACTTTATAAGCAATAACCGAACGCGTGCGCGACAGGTTGATGCGGTCAACTATGTTTTTTTTATGTACGCGCGTTTTACGACGCACGAACTCTCCTTATCACTCATAAACATAACGCTCAGATAGAAAAAATAAATGTAATTTTCATAAACACACACGCGAGCAACTTGGAGAGTTGCGACGTTTATCGATTATACGATAATCCTGGTTCGGATTCAGTCAAGTATTGTAAAGTGTGTTTTTTTTTAATTCTTCTATGTAGAATTTTATTCGAAAATACATAAGAGAGAATCCTCAACATGCTTTAATAAAAACGTTATGCAAAGCGGAGCTTTAAATGATTTTAACGTTTACCCAAGTCGAATTTTATAACGTAGCTACACATATACAGTAGAACTTCTCCTAAAAAAAAAAAAGAAAAAAATACATTTCAAGAGTTTTAATTTATAAAGAGAATAAGAATGAGATACGCGTGCTCTCTACTTATGTATATCAAAGTAACATACACGACGATGACTCAGTGTCGATCGACATTGCGACGAAAGAGGATGTGGCAGTACTTGAAACGGCGCTCTAGACTCTAGAGTCATCGATCGACAAATGTGCGCGTATTTTGCATACACGTCAAAGAATAAATATAGCGTTCGTTTATAAGTCGTTTCTATTTTTATGTTATTACAACGGAAATAATGCCACTTGTCTGATGCACCATCCCATATGTCACGTTTCCCAGGACAATCCGATTTTATACTCTCGAGTATCCGGATATAGCATCTTAGACCTCGTTTTTCTTATCAGAATAACCGCGACATAACGCTAATGCAGACCTGCGTGCCATGTTTAGAATTCTAAATACTGATTCGCGCTAGAAAAAGTTCAAAGCGTCGTAACTCTTCTAAACTAGTTATAGATTCGCTAGACTCTTCGTATTTTATAAATAGACGCGTCAATCTTGACATGAATGTGATACGATGCATCATTCACGATTACAGGCACGATGCCATCAAACTTTATTTCTCTTTAATTGACGATAAAAAAGCGGCCCTTATTATTGATACGGTTAAAAATATCAAGCAATGTTTAGGGAAGATTATAGCTATTTTCTGACGTGTCATATATAACATATACATACGTATATCGTATATCGTATACGTGTATCGTAACATGTACAAAGTATAAACATGCTTATCAATGTTTTATAACATCGCAATCGCTAAACATCTGGCTACTGTTTGTATGATATATACATATGATATTCACCGTCTTTATCTGCTCGTATAAATCTATTATTAAAATATAAATTTCAATCTATTATTAAAAGTGTAATTTTTTAAAAAATTCAAGCAAATTTATATAAAATACGCAAATCAATAATTTCTATAAAACATATTTCTCTGCAAGAGAGCAACACGTTTTTTAATAAACAAAATTGCTCGGATGTTATGTTTATAATCTTGTCCCGACCTCAATTTTCACATATAAAAATTGCACATGCTTCTGTCTAGTCCACAAATATAATCCCTTCGCATTCTGTCTTCGTTCGTGACAGAACTAGGACAGCGTGACGGTACTCGGCATGGTGGTGTGCTCTATACGTTTCGAGTATTCGAAGTAGCTGATAACTTCGCTTATACATCGGAAACAGAGGATCGTCGAGAGTGATTCACATCGCACCACCGATCGGCGTATATAGCCATTCTCCCCAGGCCATTAAAATCTATTAAAACGTAATCAATGAAGAGCCCGCCATCAATGTAGAACCACGAATTACGCCTTCTCCCTTCCGCGCTTAGTTTTCAGAAACGGAAACTGCGGACAAACTAGATATTCCGAGGTGGCTTCGCGAGCAGCGCGAGGACTGGGGAACACGGGGAGGATAGAATAAGTAGGTTAACGAAATGGTCGTTCGCAAGCTTGAGATACCGCCACCAATTTCCAGTGGTCCTCAACTCGATTCGAAGTTCCTCCGCTCCCGGGATACCCCCGTGTTAGAATGCGCCACGAAGCGACAACAATTTTCCAGTCGGTTGTTCCTACTTCGTGCCGCCATGCATGCATGCGCGAAACGTACTTTGTACGTAAGCCTCGGAAATAGAAGATGTTCCTCTCCGCATCCCCGTATTCTCTCTCCTTTCCCCCGCCCAAACCGCGTCGCACAGTTCTTCGGAGACGATTCCCCCAAACTCCGGCAACGAAGATTCCACTTCGAGGTGGAAAGGAAAAAAAAAAGGGGGAAATTATCGAGTCTCGAGGAGAAACAGACGGAGAGGGGATGCTTGATTAGCGCATACAAGAAAGACATTCCGCAAGTAGATTCTTCGCGGTCCGTTTTTATTCCGGATCGTTGTCGCATTTCGCTTCGCAGCGCTAATTGCATTATTATCGACACTTCCTCCAGATTCTTTTCTCAGCGCTCGCATCGTCACGTCTATTCATCTTATATCGAGAGTACCGCCGATGACAGTGAAAATATAATTAGAGAAAATAGAGGTGTGTAATAAAGGTAAATTTTCCAATGTGTTTTCTTTACAAACAGGAAAAAAATAAAATTTTCATAATTCCAGGTTGAAAATCACTTTGTAGAAGATAAATTTTATTTTATTGCTATATTATGTTTTTATATTATATATGTTATAATTTTCTACAAAAATAACATATACATATTTTATATAATTCTATATGGTTTTTTTGATTATAAGTCTATATAGATTATAAGTCTATTAGATATTTGAAAGAAAGTATACATTTGCATTAATTACGCGGTCCGTTTTTATTCCGGATCGTTGTCGCATTTCGCTTCGCAGCGCTAATTGCATTATTATCGACACTTCCTCCAGATTCTTTTCTCAGCGCTCGCATCGTCACGTCTATTCATCTTATATCGAGAGTACCGCCGATGACAGTGAAAATATAATTAGAGAAAATAGAGGTGTGTAATAAAGGTAAATTTTCCAATGTGTTTTCTTTACAAACAGGAAAAAAATAAAATTTTCATAATTCCAGGTTGAAAATCACTTTGTAGAAGATAAATTTTATTTTATTGCTATATTATGTTTTTATATTATATATGTTATAATTTTCTACAAAAATAACATATACATATTTTATATAATTCTATATGGTTTTTTTGATTATAAGTCTATATAGATTATAAGTCTATTAGATATTTGAAAGAAAGTATACATTTGCTAATTACGCTGATATATATATATATTTAATGAATATAAAATATCAAACGATTGAAGAGACTAAAAAAGAAAATGAATAACAAGAATATGCAGAGAGACATTTTTAGTTGTAAGAATAAATAGTTTACAGGATATATGAGGTTGACATAGTTGTCTTCATAATTAATTGTTTTACTTTTCTATTCTGTGTGTGTATGCGTGATAGTGTTCAAGAGTCATCGTACCAATCGTAATAATAGCTGCTTCCATCAAGATTAATATGCGTAAAGCTCAACGACGTGGTTAATGCTGTGACCTCTCTGGCTCTTGAACCTAAGGGTAACGTTGTTAAAGCCGGGTCCACCTCTCAGAATACTGGCAGAAGCGCCGTTGCCGTTTGTCTTCTGATCCAGCGATTGAAGCAAACTGATGCGTTGCCATGTCGAGACATTGAAGGTCTGTTCGACAATTACGACCTTCATCCAGGAAGAGTTCTTGAAAATACCCTGCCGGAATACGAGTCTATCACCGGGCACCCTGCTGCCGACAATCAGATGGTTCGATTTGTTGGTAGCGTGCTGATCGATGGCACCACTAGCGGGTACGGTGTTGATAGCCAGCAGAACAGCGATTAGGAAGGTCAGACCGATCATGTACTTTTGTGCCGACATTTTGGCTTATTCCGCACTCGAAAATCGCGTGAGTACTGTAGGTTACTCGGCTACTCGAGTTCTGTCGACGCAACGAACGTTCGGCGCTTAAATATGCGCAATAATCGCTTATCGCGTAGCTTATCATGATTACATCGTTGATATCATCACCTTGTTCTGGAAAGATATATTCTACGAAAAAGTTATTTTGATCAATATGATCACGTCATAACATATGTGTGTGTGAGACAGTTAAGCTCTGTTAAACAAAATTTAAACAATACAATTTTTAATAAAATCTGTATATAGCGATTTCGTCAGATTATGTATCACGTTTCTATTATCTATTGCACAATTTCAATATTATATACAATATCAATAATTTTATATTATTTTACCCGTGCGCGCGTAAGGATTACAATTTTTAAGACTTATGTTAATAATTATATGTTAATAATCAAATATAAAAATAAAAGAAATTAAATTAATTTTGCTACCTTTTAAAGAGAGAGAGAGCATTTAGCAAATATTGACATAAGCACATAGATCGATATTTTCTTTGTATAATTGGTAGTTATTGTAATTAGATCTATAATTAAAAGAGCCCAAGATATTACAAACATTATTCACGTGCACATGCGCACACTTCTATTCTGGCATCTGATTCATAGGGTAGATTACGCACAAGTGTTTCCAGTATACTAAATCAATATTTTTATCGCTCAAATATTACGAAACCCCCACCAGCATCATATCTCAATTATCTTATTTTATTTTCGTCATTAGTAGAATTTACGGTATAAGACTTTTATTATAAAATTGATATCTTTTTAGATACTGATAATTATTATTATTTTTAATGGCGAATCGTTATACAAGATATTTGATACAGATTTTATAATAGAATCATGAGAAATTCTATAATAAACGATCATTTATACTCTAATGTAATAATCGTGCAATGTACATATACTTATCGCACATATATACATACCCACATATCTCAGAATATATTTTTAATGAAGACAACGATAATCATCATACATTTACTGCCAAATATTTAAACTTATCGTTGCGTTAAAATATATATTTTACACATACTAAACATAATTAAAAATGCCTCAGTAATGATATGCTAATTTTTATATGAAGACACTAATAAAATTTAACCAGTGTAGAAAAAACCAATTTTTGTCTTTCCAAGTTGCGAATAAATATAGAATATAATTACGTGTATTGTGAATTGTAACGTTTATCGGTATTAATAATATTACATTCACGGATTTGCATTTCATGTTTTATTAAATCATATATGAAGAAGATTATTTCTTAAAGAACTTAACGCGTATTCTGATCTTTCACATTTGCATTTCCGAAATGGTAAAGCTTTCCAATTGCAAGGGTCACAGCTGCTTTGTCAAGGCTGTTGTAGAGACTGTTTGCTCAGATGCTTGTTAACCGTGTGAGCATCCAATATGTTACCTCGTGTATGCACTTAGGTCCTGCATCGAGAATAGATTCACTCGGATCATTAAGTCAATTGGTGGATACACGGTGACAGAATATCGGCTATAACAGCCGTGAAATTCTCGCAGAGAGACTACAGTGTCGATTATGCATTTCGAAATAACTCACACACACACACACACACACACACACATACACACACCTGACAACATTTGTCAAGAATATCATATATCGAATAAGTAATATACATAAATCATCTATGTCAGAAGAAGAACATTGCATTGCATATTATATTCTTAACAGTAATTATTGTTGTTAAAAATATTTATAAAAACAAAATAATGGGAACAATTAATTTGATTAAAAATAAGTATTTAATTAGTTTTATAAGATACATTAATTTAAATACATTTTTCACTTGAGGTCTGACAGACTCCAAATGAAAAACGTATTTAGATTTATAGATATATATATATTTATTAGATTTTTTATCATACATTGATAAAATGTAATTCGAGATTTCAAAACATATACATATATAAAGCACTTTTTGAAATAACCGATTAATTGACAACTGGATACATACATACATACATACATATATTATGTGTGTATCCGGTCATAATCGTCTATGGTATAGTTATCAATTAGCTGGTTAGTTTAAAAAGTGCTTTATTTAATATTCTATTTAAAGTTTTACTTGCTAAGCGACCTTTAAATAAACATCTACTCGCACGTTTGCCCGCGCAAACGTGTACAAGTACTACTCGTCTCCATGTTTAATGTAAATTTACTGCAAATCACATACTGCTGTTCTCTCTGAATGAATTTGGAAAATGCTAGAAAGTCCGATGACCAACAAATGCGAGTTTTTCATTTTGATATATTAGGGAGTTTATGCCTATGTACGAAGAGCTTTCTCTTTCTCTCTCTTTTTTTCTCTCTCTGAACGCATTCGTTCTTCCTTGGTCCTGGACCATTCGTGTGCGTACTCGATGCGTTCTGCGTATCTATGTATGCACTCGCACAGATAAACGGATAATACGACGAGGTGGAGCGCCCCGACGACTTCACCTTGCTTCCTACATAGGCATGATCGGACGCCGGGATGCAAGTGCACTTGCATTATTCATTCGACCAGACTGGCCCCGATCGCGGGACTGACTCAGCGATTCCCGGTGTGGCACCTGTCTTGACCGAGACGCACTCGCACAGTCCTATCACCATCTCGCGTAGGATGCGCTTGCCATTAATTATCCGGGTATATGCTTCGGAAATCCGAGACCGAAAGCCGACTTTAGTCGTCTTAACGAGCCACAGTGAGCTGTGCCGATCAGGAATCAACGATAACTTTGCATGGGTTATTGGACTACGTAATTAACATGAAAAGCATGGATTGAGATAAATTTTGTATCATAGAATTTTTAGATAATTGTTGTTAAAAGGAATTTTTGGAAAATTATAAAATATATTCAAAAATAGAACATTATTTTATGATATTCTGATTATATATTATTCTTATATCTTAAATACTGTACTTTGCACTAAATTCATCTGAACTTTGTTTATCGATTTTAATATTGGGAGAATATTTTGGAGAAATTATTTTTTAGAAAATATGCTTAATATAAATATAAGAGTATTATATGATATCACAAATGTAACTATGATATATAAATAATTACATATTAAACACTGTATGTAATTCCGAATTTTATTTATCTCAAAGATAAAATTCATAATTATAAATTGATATTGAAGACATATTTAATATTAAATAAGTGTGATTAAAATATGGTATTAAAATACAGCTCTCTGAATATTTATGACGCTAAAAGATAATGAAAAATATTATATATATTACTGTATATCATTTATAATGTGCTGTGTGTATTAGCATTAATTATTATGTAAAAACGAGGAGCGAACTGCCCCAAAGATACGAAACGAAAGGGTGGTAAGGGAGCGCGGACAGCCGTAGAGGTCAGCCGTTAGGACAATTAGACGAACAGAAAAGTTCCATTGAAAGCCTGTCTTACTGTCCATTGTTACAAGAGTCAGAGTGACAGTTACTAGTTTTCTCCATTACTCAACGTTACTTCTCGCAAATTAACATACATATAACGCGTCTCCCTCGGAGACTAAATTTCATAATGTCGTCAAAAAAATTTGCAGCGATAAAATCATTGTTATCGTCTCATTTATATTCACGCCAATATATATCTTCAAATAAAATGCTTTTCTTAATAAAGCTTATACTTTTGATCAGTTTGCATAAAGAGACATGAATTTGCGTTTTTCGAAAGCTAATCTATTCAATGATAAGGAATCAGAATGAGTTCTTCGTAAAAGAGAACAAATAACGAATCATTATCTCTTCATTGGACGTTAATTACTTAGATGAATATTGATTTGCCATCGATAATTGATACGCAGTAAACTACGCCAAATTATATTACAGTTCTCAAGTTATTTATATCAGGTTCTTAAATCCATCGATAAGTCCAACTAACTTTTTTTCTATCTTTCTATATCTTAATCACGTATAAACACAAATAAGGAAAATATGATAGCAACTAATCCTCTTTTAAACATACCCGAATATAAAATCATATTTTAACAGATTTATAATAATCTATTATACATACAATATCAATGAATATTGTCAAATCGTAATGAGCTTTGTGCATTAGACACACGATTTCATGGCAGTGATGTTAATCTGTAATGCGCGTATTTCAAGTCTAACGCGTTCGCCATAAATCCATTATTCGTCGAGGGTATGTTATGAAGAGAGATCGGGCATAGGGGCTCGCGATATAGTTTTGGTTTATGGAATCCTGATCACTCCCGCGAGTAACAGTTACGCAACGTATACCCTATCCTATGTGGAATTTCCGTTTGCGCGATAAGGTTAAACAATCGTTGGAGCTGATTGCAAGATGGAATTTCTGTAATTTTCTCATCAAATTCACGTCGCTTAATCATTATTAAATTTATATTTATCTGTAATTCGCCGTTGTTATTTACTCGAATATAAGTCGCTATGCTCTCTTGTCTTTTGGCCTTTATTCATTTGCCGGACTATACCTTCAATGAAATTTTCCTTCATCTTTCTGCTTTTTTACGCAAATCAGATAATCGTATAGGTAAGAATTGAATGGCTTTCGAGTTGTCTTCGAGTGGCATATTAAATTTAATTTTGTCGAAATTCCGGTTCCAAGTATTCAAATCTCGTGCCACTCAAGTAGGAAAGATGCAATTTTTCTCTCCGCTAATGTGTAAGACGCTAACAAGTTTTCAAAAACTTTAATTAAAAACTTTGATATTTTTGAAAGAATCTTCATTATATAATAATATTCGGACAAAATTTACATTAAATATTCAGTGGAAAATCGATTTTACCATATCTCAATGTAGATTTAATGAACATTATTTCTATACTTCGTCTTACATGTAGTAAATTCTTAATTTCCAGCACGAAAGAAAGAAAGAGTACTTAATATTCAGAATTTCAAGACTACTAGTAGGAATAAATTAATCAACAATTGCAATGAATATGAATATCAAGTCCATTAGTTCCTAAAACATTACATGTATTAATAATTCAAGTTGGCATATTTTAATCTATTGCAAAGCTAATTCTGTCTGCGCATCAATAATTTCTCCGTCTTTGACATTAAAATTGTTCTATTTATTATCCGATGAGTAAACTCGACATTTACGCGTTTAAAAACGGGAGTTGCGATGCGGAAAGCTTTTAAAGTCGAAATTCTTAATGCGATTGGCCGACTAATCCACGGGGAAGCTCGAAATGCAACGATATCGATGCACTTTCAGAGGGATGTGACTGCACGTGCGCCGCCGTAAAGTCGTTGAACGACGTCCCGATGGCCCTTCGTGGGCGCGAGTAATCCTCGTAGATTGGCGCGGCACAATAATTCGTCTCGTATCGGCCTCGTGGGGCTGAACCCGGGGGTGTTAAACGAGCGATATTTTTTCTCCGGAAATAGCGGCGTCGGTCGCTGCCGCACCTGTCCTACGATCTATCTAACGAGAGGTCTGTGCCAGTTTTTAGCGGCTTCCTTTCCATTCCCCGCTTAATCCTGCAGATGCAATGAACCCGCATGTGTGTTCGAAATGATATGAAGATTGTCACAAATTATTAACGTCGTATTATAATACAATATGATTATACAGCTTCCGCATGTGCGATATGAGAAAAGTTGTCATTGATATTGACACTCTTGATAATATATTATTGACTTTATTTAATTACTCTTTAATTCGACATTCTCAGGAATTTTTAATTTTATTGCTTTTTCATTCTGTTTATCATAATCGATTTCCCTGAACGATAATGTGTGTAGATTGATCGATACAATTCGATTTGACAGCAAAGAATACTATCTTGAAAACCAATGTTGGATACTTTCTTTATACGTTGCTGCTTTTATATATCGTTGAAATGAAGAGTCGTGACAAGGCCAAAAGCGCAGTAAATTGATATATCGTTGTGACACGCAGATATATTAGAGAATGAGTTAGAGAAACAGATACGTCGTGATATCCGAAAGAATGTCACATTTGCGCGACACACGCACTCATTTCTTCATAAAGCATATTTTTCATTGTATAAGTATTAGGTACTTTCAACTGGAACATAGACTGAGACTATAAAACAACGACCTTAGTTTCTAGTCCACGTTTCAGTGTTGAACGTATCATATATTATTCAGAACGAAAAACTTTGAGGACCTTACTCAGCTTCTGACATCGTACATGTGAAATCTTGATTGTGAAATATTCGTGCGACGTAGAGACAGCTCTTTATACAATCATCTAGTTTACGCGACAGATTCGCGTTGGTATACGTAGGGAGTTAATGATACATATCATAACACAAGGTTTCTCGTTTACATTCGCATGGTGAATGTTCAAATATTTAACAGTGCTCACATATTTGCTCAGACACGTTGCATTGTTGGTATAACACTCCCCGGCCGCATTTGGCTCTTTGACAAAATGATCCCGCCCGAGGACTCTTTTTATTTGTACAATTCGCCAATCACCTAAAGATAACGTTATCAAAATCCAGGCACGTATCCAGCATTTTTCGAAAGAAAGTGAGACGTAAATAAAAATTTAACATTTGTTTCTTTTTCGTCTGCATTAATGTTTATATGATACGTTATATAAACATCTGTTATATAAATATCTGTTTTAAGAGAGAATCAACATTTTTCTTAATATATGAAGGCTAATTTTTTTTTTTTACAAAAAAAAAGATGACTATAAATCAAAGATAAAAAATAAAAATAAAATTATATGGACATTTAAACCAAAATAATTTTTATTAAATTTATAGATTTTTAAAAAATTCATAATTCTTCATTACAACGGCGGCAAAACTTCGTTGCCGGAAGCGGATGCTGTAGCACGTTGGTTATGCGCCTAATGGAACATGGAAATGCATGCGTGAATAACTGTACGTTTTTTATCGCGAAAAATGTCGAAAAATACGTCGTTGCAGAGTACGGTTAGAAATTAATCCGATATGTCGTGAATTACATACATGACTCATTGCGCTACGCGGATTCATTGTTTCCCGCATTGGCCGAATAATCCCCGCAATGACGGGCGTAATATCGAGAGATGAGCTATGAAAAAAGCCGGATCTCCTAATGAAAGCTCGTCGCCGGCGATATTCAATTAAGCGCATCACGGACGTCTATACCCCTACAAAATTTTCGTCGTCTATTCTTCCGGAAGAGATGACAGAAACGTGCAAGAAAGGGATGGCAAACACGGAATAGCCATGAACGGGAGGAAGGTGACAAGGTACTATGAGAGATAGCGTAAACAATTCCCAGTACAATTAGGAAACGTTTGTCCGCCTATGTTTGTCAAAGGATCCGTAACCAGCTTGAGAGAGAGAGAGAGAGAGAGAGAGAGAGTAACGCCTAACTATTTGTCACTAGGCGACCGAGCCGATGGGGCTGGTCGGTCATGCGGAGAATTCACGGATGGTTTATGATGCACGATAGAGAGACGGCAGAAACGCGGAGTAATAAGAAGAAAAACCGATAACACGTCAAGTGACAGTTCGATTTACTGATAAAGATGACATCTCGCTTCTTATCGTTACATCACACAATTTATCGCATATGACTAATTTAAATCTTATCTCGCGAGCGTTATCGTAAAAATCAATTTTTATTAAATAGAACTTATTATCTAGATTATATATCGCATAACTAATTAAAAGATTTATATAATTTTTATTTTAAAGTTATTATCACATGTATTCGTTTTTCTGTCTGCTCACCATCTCCAATACGTCGCCCAAAATTATGCTTAATCAACTGAATGTCATGTCATAATTCTTTCATCCACAAGAATGAAATGTATTGTTGCGCGTTAAATTATCTTGGCGTTCAATCTCTGCGTGATTTTTCTCAATCTATAAAGATCACGAACAGCGAGGTGACCAATCGCAGTGTGGCGACTAGGACAGATTATACCATCGCGAGTTGCGCCGGTGCAGGAATGAAGTTATTGGCGTACGGATCCGAGGTCTTGGGTCGTGGAGAAACTTGGCTCGACGTACATAATTTGATATCGGATAACCGTTCCTGTCGTCGGCACAAACCAACGTGGGCCTCCGAAGGCACACGCACACGTCGAGCCTCGTTGCACGTCCAGCGCGCGTCCTGCGGAAAGCGCATTAACTTGCGAAAAGGACACGCGCAGATGGGAAACGCTCTGCCGGATTTATCTGCCGACTCGTCGCGTTGTCGCATTTTCCGATAAAAGCTGGCAACTAAAAGTCAGAATTTTTAGCCGTTCTAGATAAACTCTCCGCGGAAATGGCATTCGCAGAAATTTAATTACTTACTGCTAGACAGATTAACGCCGATGCGAAATCTAGATAATGTATTTAGGAAAAGTTGATATCGCATGCGTCGTGAAAACGACTGAAAATACGATGATAATTATTCGGACGAAGTGACGGCCATCTCCATTATTACTTTCAGTTGCCAGGTTTCGCAATTCTGATTATATTCGGAGAATATATTAGAATTACGCATCGGTACTTGATTTATAGGTATTTTACAATTATTATCTATAATTGATTCATTTTCTTTATCCGAAATTCTCATTTCATGTTCAACGTCAGCGCCGTATACGCGAGAATCGTCGTTCTCAAAGAGAACTTGCGATTATCTGCATGACATTATATAAGGGACTTATAGAGAAAAACTTAATTAAACTCAATGTAGTCGTTTTCAACACGCGAATATATATGAACGTATGCGTGCCGATGTGCACGTAATCATTCTATCTGTCCGTTCGCGCAGTTAATATAAATTTCTGAGGAAATACCCGTCAGATAGTCGGACGACCCGTTTTTATACTTTGCAGGCTGGGCACCATCTCGAGAAAAAAAAATGGCTAATGACGACAAAAAGCTCTCACGAGTCGGGCGAGACAAAAAGGCAGGAGAAATGCTTTCGTTCTTAACTTCCTTCATGATCCTTATTATCTTCCACAATCTCTAACTTTTAATCGATCAAGTTTAATTTATCGCTTTTTAATTCCCCGAATATTATTAAATCAAATTAAATATATTTGCCTAAATTATTTTTCCGATAGCGAATGCAAAATTCGGGATTGCTCCATTTATTTCTTCCTTTTAGTAATCATTTTTTTTCTAGAAATTTGTTTTGCAGAAATGTTGTCATTAATAACATCTGCTAAGTAATATACTTTAATATCTTACAGCACTGTTCAATTGTCATTTAATATCCAAAACTAGTATAGAATGTTTTCTTGGTTTACCACACTCTCTTGCAATATTCCGTATATCATTTCATCAAGACACGTTTACGAAGCTATGTATATGCAAGCGAATTTAATCGGCAAATTGCTTTGAATAGCAAATTGAAATTTCTTAGCTGCGCGTAAGCAATAAGTGAAAATTTAGCATCGTTGTCTGAATACCTGACGATGAGAAGTATAACGCGTCACTTTGCCGAGACATATAGATAATATGTATCTATGTTTGGAAGCTGAAACTGTGAGAGCTGGTGACGTAATCCCTCGGTAGCAAACTTGCTGCATTATCCGTTCGGCAGCCAAACATTAGCTTGCAGCAGATCGACATTAGGTTCATGCAAGCTAAGAGAGTTGACAAGAAGCATGCGATAGCCGATAATCAATAACGACATGTCTACAGTATACAATTGTACAATTTACGATGCGTATTTCAAGAAAAACATGCAGACAGAATGTCACTAATCTTGATGTCATAATTTTTACATAGATATGCAAAAAAGCTCAATAAAATTAAAACAACATTTGATGAACGTATTAAGCTATCTAGACATCATATATTGCTGTTATGAATTATTTTCTAATTTAATTTTCTAATCTTATCAATAATTTATTATTCTAATTTTATTCTAATTGCAATGCCAGTGTGAAAAATTGTTTGTTAATAGCATTATATATCTTTGATGTAAATTATTCTCAAACAGATTTCTATATAGAGATAGCAAGTTGGCATTGCATATAATTTACCCCTTTTTAATTTAAATAAAATTCTTATGCCGAAATGTGAGCCAGAAGACGGATAGGTAAGCAGTCGTGAAACTTTTTGTTATCGTTTTAGACGATACTTTTACTTTCAAATTGCATCCGATTCTCATTTCCACGCTGCAATGAGGAACAGATACATCATTTCGTATCGGAGGAAGCCATCAATGCTGGAACCAGGAAGCCGTCCAAAGTTCTCTAACGATGATATATCGGGGTAACACAGGACCCCTAAGTCGTGGCCATTTTGATATGGTATAACGTACTCTCCTTCCTCATCCTTCTCCACACGCACATTCTTTCTTGCGCTATCCCTAGCAGGAGAGGCATTAAGCCCTTTCCAGCCCCTTGGAGTTACCGTTACGATGACCGTGACAGATCGCCCGTCATAATCCGGCGCCATGAAAAACATATCGGCGATCAGACGACCGTTCAAAAGTAGTGCATCCCATTTTTCGATCAAATACCCGGTGTACATTATACGTTTCTGAGATAACATATAGAAACTTTATGATAAAACTATCGAGTATGATTAATCCATTTATCAAGATATAAATAAAATTGAAATCTCTTCTCAATACTATATTAAAGTAGATAATTAAAAATTCTCTTATTGTGACAAAGAGAAAAGAGAGAGAATATATCTTTTACTATATAAAATATTAATTTTTTGTGAAACTTTTGTATATATGCATATTTTATTAAGTATTATATACAAGTAAAACTAAAATCTGATTATATTACTTGAAAATTAGCAGAGACATATTCATAGGTAATATATTCTTATCATTGATTGGAAGCTTTAAAAACGATGATGCATTGCGTAGGAAAGACGAGATTCGATAGCCATCAGCTCAGTGCACAGCAATTTTCACAAAATTGGGAATCGATCGATGGCGAGCCAACGGGGAGCTGTCAAACTAGGTTTAGTTTTTTCACAACGCTTGTCTATACTTTCGTAGACGAGCACTTTTTCGTACAGTGATTTGCGACACTCTATCCCAGCACCCTTTTATGCTGTCGTTCTTAGTTGACGGAAATGCATGGCGCATTACAATTCATCTCCGACTTCATCGTCGTCGGTTGACAGGAATTTGCTGCGTAACGTCTTTCAGTTCCCCGACCGTTTAATCCGTAATGGAATAAAACATCGCGCTACCAAGCATTCCGCTTATGTTTCAGTTGCTCTTTCACGTTAATGAAGCGCGATGTACCAATAACATTTTCCTAATTACTATGATGATATAATTGACATTAAGCAATTAAAATATATATCAAACAAAAAAATTTCATAAAAATGTAGAGTCTTCATAATTTCTACAGAGATTTGTTTATTGTTAATAAATAATTTTGTTGCAATATGACAAGAGATTATACATAATAAAATATTTATTTCCATATTAAAATATTTCGAGAAATATCTCGCGACGCGGGATAAGTATGTATGTACATATTAATATTATCACTCGATTGTTTGGTGTTATTATTTGATTTATATCTGATGAAAGTTTATCTCTCAGATATATGTCCTGCCGCGCGTTGATAATTTATAGTTCGTGGAATTCATCGATAAATAATTTCGAGATAATCACAGCGTCGAGACTAATTACGATTTTACTGGCAAAAAGAGAGGCCGGTCTCTCCTATTTGGTTGCGCCTCGTAATTAAATTTATGAGAGTTAACTGTGCTTCGGACTCTATGTGCCAGCCATGCGACGAGGAAATGCACTTGCCCTGGAAACGTATAAAACATGTCCACGTGCGTGCCTGCACGCACATCGCAAAAGTTCGCCATTTAACATCGCACAGAAGGGCAACTCATTTAAGCGAAGCTCGACAACGCTGAGACTTTGTATGTGAATCTATTTTGAACATGATAAAAGCATTTTATATATTTCTCTCTTTTCGAAACATTTTTTAAAATATTTCTGAATCTCTCTTTGCATAGAAAATGTATTATTCTTTAAAAGGCTTATAAATCGAACGCAATATTTAATAAATTTATATGATTAATAATTTTTTTAGTGTAACTTTTTCACACGACAATATATCGTGAAGAATTCTGAATCAATCCCTTTTTCTTGGCAAAATTAAATAGACGGCCAAATTATTTGATATTAAAACTTGATTTGTTGGTTGTGTAATTGTCATTGCTGGGAAACGCTAATTTAGTACCTGCAGCGCCATCCCACACTCAAGATATAAAATACATATCCCAATTTCTGTTGAATAAACAAATTTTTTTACGATCTTGCAATAAATACTGGAAGTAAATTAAAACTAAAATGTATGAAAGACACACATTTCTCGAAACACTGGCTAAAAATTCATGATTAATAAAAATTCCTTTCAATATTAATATTTAACAGAAACTCTATATAAATATTTCTATACGAAAGAATAATGTGTTTGTAATATTTATTTAATATAACTACAAGAGAGTTAATCTAACTATATAGGCTCCCTATATACAATTTCTTACACACACATACGCATATTGATTATGTATGTCATACTTACAATTATTTGTTAACCCTTTGGCTGCATTATGCTAAAATTACTTTGCAAAATTACCAATAAATAAAATCAAAATGCATTACAATTAATCAATACGAATAACGATAAATTAACGGAAAAAGTTTCAATTTATTGTATATTTAAAATTTTACTTGTTTTTCCTACAAAGTTCTCAATCTCATTGTCAGCACACATATGTATGTATATATATACACGTTTTTGAGCAACCATAGGATTAATATTTTTAACATAAAAATGAATATGATAAGACATCGTAAAGCGTTCAAAATGTCGAATGGTAACACATATTTGCCTCAAAAGCAATATAAAAAATATTTCGATATTTTGTTAAAATTACATTGCCTACAATCTACATTATTAATTACTAAAGTGACAGTCTAGAAATTGGTATTTATATATGAGATGCTTAAACTTTCATTCCAAACATTTCAAGATATTGTAAATGTAAAATAGGTATCATAACGGAATGTTTGTTTAAATAATAAAAACATAGCCTTTTGTAGTTAAAATATATGCAGTGGCAGTATGCAACAATTTAATATTTCAAAAAGAGAACTATGAAATATATATGCGGCACTTGTGCACTTAAATATTGCTAATTATTCTAAGACTAAATAAGCAATCACGAATTTATGATGAGTTATTGTAGTAATGTGAATAAAATTCATAAGCTGCACATTAGATAATAACATCGTTTTCTTATTTCACATTGTAAATTAGATGAAATCAGATCTGATTGGATAATCGTATGATTCATTATGCAGGATTATCAGTTGATCTGTTAGATATAGGATAATCAAAGCATATTGTTGTTAGAGAATCCGCAGCATATTTTCGTTCTTGTTGCGTCGTTTTTAGCCACTGTTTATGTTCACATAAATAAGGATATAAAGGTACTACTAATACACTAATATCGTCTACCGATGCTATAGGTGAGGATTTCTCGTCTGTTTCGTTAGGATTTTCGGGTTTTCCCATCCACACTCTGCCGATTAAGCGACCTCTCGCCGCTTGCACTAATTCTTGAGCACCCATTGTCAGTCTATAAATCGAAAAGAACTTGTATCATACTTTATCGGTACAGTTTAGTTAAAGTTTAGTCCACAAAATAAAAGATACCTGTATTCTAATGATGGAGTATCAGGTGC
The DNA here is from genome assembly GCF_003651465.1 of Formica exsecta. Lineage (NCBI taxonomy): Eukaryota > Metazoa > Arthropoda > Insecta > Hymenoptera > Formicidae > Formica > Formica exsecta. The sequence goes on along the minus strand of NW_021851492.1, from coordinate 29,822 downwards.
AAGTGTCTTTCTAAGTATTGCTGCCGCTGTTTTATCCGATACTACATCCCAGAGCCCATCCGTGGCAACAATAATGCAATCTCTTTCGGTAAGATTGCAACTGTCCAAGTCTAGAGACTGTATTTCAGGTTGTGACGATAGAAATGGTTTGATATTAACACCAGTGTTCGCTGCTTTTAAACCGTGATCTCCAAAACCTCTAGTTACACCTATTGTTCCCATTACTCTACTCTACATATTACAAACGATTTCTCATAGTACCATAAACAAAATTACTTTAATTTGAAGAGCTGTAAATTAATATTAATGATAACGTACCCTTTTTCCATGTCCTGAAATGAGCGGTAATTTTAAATCTGGATGTGTTAAAGTTTTATACGCCCAACCTGTCATAAAAGGTTCTCGATACAAAACCATAGATCCCAATTCCTTTTGTAATGGTCTTTTTCTAAATTCCAATGGAGTAAAATGGCCTTTGAGCAACTCATTGCTTCTTAGAAAGCCTAAAGCTCTGACACGATTTGATTCAGAATCTGGAGTATGATCTCTGGTGAGAGCACGTTGTTCTTCCCCCAAAACTAACACAGCCCTAATAATATAGAAATAGTTACATAAACATTTAATTTTATATATCAACTCATTATCTATAAATTATAATACAACCTTGAATCACCAGCTCCTGCTGCATATAGCCTTCCATTAAGAAATAAAATTGTAATAGCTGTACAACCACCGCCACCATTTTGAGCTTGCACATCTACCATTTGATCCATTTGTCTATATGCTAATTCTATAGCACCTGTAACTAGGTCTCTGCCCTTAATCAGCTCGTTTCCATCTTCATTCAGTAGCATATTAGCTGGTATAGCCAGTAACCTTTCCTATTTTCAAATAGTTTATTAATTCATTTTCTATAATATTATCTGACAATAGAATTTTCTGGAAGAGAGCACATACAAGAATTATTCTATGTAACTGTAATCTTGCTGTAAGAGCAACTTGATACCCTGCATGGCCATCAAACATTGAAAACATAACATAAGGCAGTGTGACATTAACATCTGACAATTTTAGATCTCCGCGTGTCGCAGAAGCTTGGTCCTCATTCCAAGTACTCTTTCCAGCATTTATACATTCTGCATAGCCAGCACACCATGGCAAACGACTAAGATCCCTTGGAACTATTATAGGCCTTACTCTGTGATCTGCACTCACCTATATAAAATAAATATTTTATGGATAGTTTAGACAAATATCAGTATTACAATTTATTAGTATCTTTTTATCTATATTTACAAAGGTATTCACACATGATGCAGTATGAAAAGAAACTAGAAATACCTGTGTCTCTTCAGCTGTCAAGCCTAGAAAACTTGGACGACTATAAGGCTTGTTTTCTACTTCCATGACATAATTAGAGTTAATATAATCTGTCATCATATCATTATCCGAATCATTAGGGTACTGTAGGCCTAGCTCGCTTGCGCCCACAGCACTCATTAACGCTGATTTAAAGCGATTCAACATTTTTCTTTTATTATGCAGAACTACACAAAGTTTCAATTGACACTAAATTTGACAGATAGTGTAATCATATATTACATTTATTCAGCATAGTACAAAAATTTCATAAATATTTTGTATCTAACGATATGTATAAATCTCACAGCTGATTGATCTCTTAGACAGATCAATATGATTATCTGTCAAAATGCCTGTGTCAAAGATAAATTCTTAGATTAAATATCTGATATCTAACATGATATCTATCCTTATCATAAAACATTTTTATTAAATTAATAGTACTTACTGCAATTAGACGTTTAGTAATTATATTCGATTAATGTCATCTTGTTGACAAATAGTTGTCAACAATACAGGTTATAATGTAACGCGAGCATTGGCATCTAACGACACCTGCACGACGTTTCCAGAATCAGAAAATCTTTATTCGTCTTATATTGCTATTGTATTGTAAATAGAAGTCCAATTAATAATACGTAATACGTCGTGTGTTTGAATGAATGTGTACGTGCAATACAGTAGTATGTAGTAGTAGGCTATCAGCTGCTGTTAAATAGACTTTATCATACAGATAAAGAGGAAATAGATATAAATTTGTGGTGTAAAGTTTTTAGCTTCGTATACTTCAATACAACATGGTGCTTCTAACCTAAAATGTAAATTATAAATTATTTACTTAATTATTTCCTTTACTAAATTGCATTTTTTATACAGTTTTCTGCATATGATTTTCGTTTTTCCTTCATTTTTTTATATCAACATATCTTTATTTTAGACAACAGAGAAAATGTAAAAATATACTGTTGTAATAAAATGTGTATAAAAAGATTTCTTAATCTATATTTTTTTAGATGAAAATATAAAAGGAAAGTTGTTTTGACATTCCTTCGATTTGTTTGGATAAAATATTCGGTGTGTTATTGCTCAGATGGAAAGGATTATTACATTAAATAAATATGTCCAAAACTAGAAACAATATACGCAGCAGTGAGGTAATCATTAATAATTATATTTTGAATATCTTATTTTTTAAATTATATAAAAATTTTTTCCAATAAAAGATTTTTACTATACAATGCTTAGAAGACAATTCTTTTTTTTTAAGGAACACAGCAGCTTATCTTCTTGTACATCATCATCATTATCATCAGATGAAGATGAAATTGATACAAGAGATTTAAAACCAATTAAGAATTATTTATCAAATCGTAAAGAATTAGCCCAACAACTTTTCAAATCTGTTAAGCCAGAAAAGATTCGTATGATGCTGCCTCAAGTTTTGAAAGTAAATTGTAGCAAATTTATAAATTGATATAGTTTTAATATAAAAATATATTTAAAAATATAGTATGTTATTTTTTGTTTATATACAGCATGTAAATTTAAGTGAACTAGAAGAATACTGTGCGAATGAGTTAAATGGTATGTCTAAAGCTCGAATATTATCGAAATTAAATGGCAAACCTATGTTGGAATCTTCAGACACAAGCGAATCAGATGATTCAGGTATGTGCATATTGAATATTGTATATATAGAAGGCATTAAGCTTTAAAAATAATGCTAATCTAGTTATTGTATCTTTCTTTCAATAGGACCTTCTCTAGAAATTATTTCTGATACAGAAGAATGGTTGACAGATGACGATACATCTAAAAAGGAAAATGGTAAACAGGGAAAGTTAATAAAACGAGATAAAACAAATATTAAAAGAAAACTACATATTAAGAAAAATGATCCAGATAAGTCTAATTCTAAAGCGAAATGTAATATTAAAAATGAAAATCGTGATAAAACTAATAAGCATGTTAAAATTAAAAAAGAAGATGATAAGGAAGATAAAGGAAAAGAAGGAGACAGTTTGTTAGATTTATTAGAATTAGAAATGCGAGCTCGTGCTATAAGAGCTTTAATACGAAAAGAGGAGGACATAATTCCATCCACTAATCCATCAGAAATAAATGACAGTCAAGCAATAGAGAATAACATTAGAACACGACACGACGATGATAAGGCTAAAGAAAATTGTCGCAAGCAGTTAGAACAAATTATCAGTGCTCAACAAAGTAAAGGCGAAGATGAAGATGTTGTTTTAGTAATTCAACCTACCCCAGTTGTCGAATTATTATCTAGTGATAGTGATGGGCAAATTCATGACGAAACACGAGTAAGTCAAAAATTGAAAAATGAACGTGCAACGGAAACTGGAAAATCTGCAAGTAATTCCATTGAAAACGCGAAGAATTCTAGCAAAACTCTAGAAACTCAAGTAACAGGGGCACACGATAATACAAATATTGTAACCAAAACAAATTTAAGTAGCGAAACAAGAACAATAATGCCTGATAGAAATGTTGATATAAAGAACAATACATTATCAATATCAATTTCTGCAGATAACGTTGCGGAGAGACGCAAAAAATCGAAGAAAAAGTCACATACAAAATTACAGCTTACTTCTACCAGCGAAAACACTTCAAAATCAAAACAGATTAATACCGAGATTATAGAACGATCAGATGATGTACAGGATGTAAATACTACAGAACAATTAAGCCTTTCTGAAGAAAATACAATTATCACGGAAGAAAAGAGTAAGACGAAAGAAATACCGAAAGAGAGTATAATTGAAGAAGAGAAATCGGCAGATTTGGATGAGATAATTGATTTAGATGATTATTGTGATGTTATGGATATAGAAAATTGTGATGAGAGTCAAGATGAAGTTATTGTTCCTTCTCAAGAAGAACATAAGCAATCTGCATCTGGCGCAACTTTGCCGAAATCAGATTCAATGGAAACTTGGGCATCACGCTATTATCAAACTGACGATGTTCAGAATGTAATAAAAGAATCTAAGATACAGTCTGAGATTCGAAAGCGATTGAGAGAACGTCAAAGATTATCTAAGTTGAATAAATCGCCAAATTTGAATTCGTCTTCACAATCCTCTTCAACTGATACAACTGCTACATCTGAAAAAATTCCAACAGGATCAGTAGAAGAATATTTGGCTTTGAAGCGTGCAATGAATGCAAATGTTAGCAATGTTAGCACAACTAACAATAATAATAATACAACGCAAAATAATTCTGAAACTTCTGAAACTATTAATTCTAATAGCGATATTAATGCAAAAGAAATGTTAGTGCAAGATGAAAGTATTTCTTCTCATCAAGAATATACAGATAATGATGCACAGAAAGTTATTACTTCTGAAATTACTGAATCTACCGAACTGGCAGAAGCTGTTGCTGATACAAAATCTGATACAAATCCTGATACTCAACCTGGTTAGTTTAAATGTAATTAAATTTTAATTTTAATATTAATAAATGTATTCTGGGAAATATATCTCTCAAGAATTCTTATATATAAATCTATATTATATATATACTGTATATATACGTGCGTAAATAATATATAATGATATGTAGAATAATAAAGAACACACTACAAAACTCTAAATCTTTAGGCTAAGAAAATATTTATTCTTTCATTATATAGATGTTTTTCCTTTGAAATATTTCTTTGTTTTATATATATATATATAAAATAATAATAATAATAAATAAAACTCCGATGTGTGGGTTGTACCTAATGAATAATTCGGTAAATAAAAATTTTGTAGATAATATGCTCGTTTACGGTTATTTTGACTGTGAAATTATCTGATCTCTTAGCTGATTACGCGTACTAAAATATAAACATTGTTAATAAAAACAATTTTTACGGTTATTCGTGTGGAACCGTTTGTATTGAACATCATGTACAGGACAGGGATAAACTTTGTGCGATCATATAAAGATATAAAATGCATTAGTGTTATATTATGTATAGGATTTTAATTACTATCTCAACGCGTATGTGATGATAAAAACGATGGTCACTTTCCAGCTGGAGACGTTAGTTAAGAAATATCTCTCGCGGAAACTTTTTTACGTTATTGCATCTAAAATTATCGTGATGTCGCAAATCCGGATTAAGGAGATATGCCTTATAACAAAGCTTAACTCTCGACAGGATACAAGTTGTTTTCTTTAATTTGTGAGAAACAGAATTCTTATATACAATTATCATAAAAAATATCAAGCTATTTCTTTTCATATTTCGTTATTTAATAAGCAATCTGCTTTCTGCCTTATCACGATTGATCTATAATTTCACGTTGCTCCACTTTTTTATAGCACAGAAATGAAAGAATATATTGCATAATGCTACTATGCGCACGTGCGCTATGTGAGATTTTATATAATTATATAAAAAAACAAAATAGAGAAAGAAAGAGAGAAATTGAGTTATAGTTATAGTAATAAAGTTATAGTAATAATAATATAATGCATATATGATTTGCCACACTACACGTATATACACCGAATTTTATATTATTTGATTAGCAAGATAGTGCGCCATTTCACACATATACTAACATTCAATAATGTGATTACGTAGCTTTTGCTTTCCCTTCCTAGGTATTTATGGATCGATACTTTGCGAGTTATTCATTATGAGAACATATATCTCTCTTTTTAATTCTCACATGCAGCACAGCTTTTATAATTCAAGTATTAAAAAGAGTGGTATCTTTTAGTTAAATCGTTTAAATGAATCTAAGGCAATCTTGCCCATTGTTTCGCAACTTGCAGAAACGTATTAATCTGCATATCATTGTGTGCACGCATCGCGGTATAATATTCAACCGGGTTATATTTTTGCCAAGTGCAACATTACACGGCAAAGTAGTTAACGTTACGGGAAACTGAATCGTGACGGCGCAATTTCCCTCGCGTTTATATCCCAGACAAGGAGAACAAAAAGCCTCGCAGAGGAAAATCGCGCTCACGTGAGGCGACCGGCAAAAGTAGCTAGGTAAGTAGGTAGACCGCGCGCGAAAGTCGATGCACTTTTACACACACACACATTGCGCCGGTAGCGATGCATAAACGCGATCCTGTATCAAGGAAGTGCTCATAGTCAGGTAATGCGTAATCGCGGTTATTGCATTGCGAACAGCACTGTTGGACGTGCCGTACGGCGATGATATTACGACACACGATCACGATTTTTCCGATCTTAGGTAGGAAAGCTTTCAAAGCTTAAATGAAACAACGCACGAGTAACTGACACGACGAAAGAAGAAAAGATCAATGCGTGCTCTTATAAAACACACTTGTGGTTTTAGACTCGACTGATCATTCTTCAAATTCTTTTTTCTTATGCCGATTGAATTACTGATTATGTGACAATTAATAAAAAAATAGATCTTAACATTTTTATTAATATATATATATATTTTTTTTTCTATTCGTTTCTATGCAATTATCAAACTAGAAGATTATTTTATTTACATTTGTATTACAGCGAAATTATTTGCAATTATGACGAAGAAAAAGGTCGATCCGGTGTTTCGCTTTCAATCAACTCTTGAATGACGATAAAATGAATTTGATTTTTTGTTTTTATTACATGATATACAGTTTACTGCAGATATTCCATTTGCGATGAAAGTTAAATTTATGGTCTCGCCGGACAATAGAGATTATTACTTTAACGATAAGTTTAACCACATTTTTTGCGGCGCACTTTATAAGAATTCTACGAATTTATCTTCGATATTACGAAAGAGGTATTAAGGTAACAACCTCATTGAATTATATTAGACTATTTGTGCGAGGATATTACTTATCTATCAGCTGCAACTTTCCCGCGAATCGATATATTATTGTTACTAGCGTAATTAGGAAAAGCGACGCAGACCGAACGGGGGGCGGGGGAAGGGACTTCCAGACATTGCGACCATTTTCTGCACTTTGAGATTAAACGGTCAAGTTGAATATAAAATTGTGGTTTGTGGTTAATGTAGGATCCGGTTAGTGCATTTGACTGGTCTGACTAAGTAGGTAGAAAAAAGCAATATGTGTGTGTATATTAAATTGATCGAGAAATGCACACACATACACGTTGGCAATTGTATTATAAATGTATCAGAAATAATGGATCAGCTATACAAATTAAAGTATGCAAAAACGATTTTGACATTTTCCAGAATAACCCGAACTATCCGCGACTCACAGATACATTAAATATATGATACATTATACATCGGTTTTCGAATTGTTAATGATATTATTTGAAATCTATTTGTATGTTATACGTCGCGTAATTGCAAGATTCATTGAAGCTCCAAGTTTGGTAGATTTAGCCATAACTTTAATATGACTATGCAAAAATACCGTGGATTACATTTGAAATGCAAGCCAATTAGAACCGTTCATTATACTAGTTTTTTATAATCTATTCTTTTTTTTTCACTCTTCATGGTTTACCTCTGTATTTCGGATCGATATCATGGCAATTTACTCTTGGCTGCTCGGCTAACCTCAGATTTATTACTATTTCGCACGTACAAGAATTAATGTGCAATTTAGCTATGATCAATTATTTCTAATTGCACGTAATAATAGACTCAGATATATTGATCGCTTTTATATGCTATTATTGCCTTTAGTATTTATTTACAACAATTGTATTATATGAAATAATATAATTATTCGCGGGATAAAAATTAAAAAAAAAAAAAATTATAAATGAATATAACAAGAAAAGATAAAGTGCACGTATAATTAAACTTCTATGATAAGATGTTATAATTGTATATTTATTTAATTAATCGAAAATTCATTGAGAAGGTAATCCAGTTAATATGAGTATAAAACGATGTTAACAAGAATTATGTCTTCAGGAAATCATTATTTTCATTGCGTTTTTATTTCGTGAAATATGCGATCAATAAAAGATAATAAAATTATACAATAAACACTGTAATTAGAGAGCGATCTGTCTAACAGTAAGATATTACAAGCTGAAACAATTGACTTCTATCAATAATATTACGATTTGCGCTCTGTACTCATTAAATATTGAAACATTTTTATTATTTGATTATCACGAAAGATCAGCCACATTCGACATTTTTGTCTTTTTTCGATTTTTCTCGAAATTTCTTTCTTTGAGATCAAATTTTGCTATGGAAGCACAGACTTGGAAAGATGAACTTTAGATTACGCTATTGACAATATCAATATTATGTCGGCGATCATTTTCCTGTGCAAACAAGCGGTGATATTGGCATACATGAAGCTATAGAAAGGATTTCGGTATTTCTTTTGCGGCCGAGAAAATATGTCAAATAATGTTATGCATTTCGTAGTTTATGAAAAGTTAAGATAACATTATAAAGATATTACATATTTTCTGATTTTTTAGAAATTTATATTCAAACTTAATAAGTTTTATTAACATGCACTGTGCATTAACACACACATATTAATTAGTATCGCCAAATCGCAATCATAATACACTATATCGACACGTTTTCACGATGGATTTTTCGCAGAGAAACGGAGGGTAGTACGGTAACCACAAAAGTGCACACAATGCAATAACCATTATTTTCTGTCTCAGCCAGCCGTGCCGTTTCTCTATTCTCGAGATTTCTCTAATTGAGCGCGATAAAATCGCCGCGTAAAAATTTATTAATGGCGCAACGAAAGCGTGAAATCTTATTAACAAAAATCGATCGAATTTCGCGCTTGCATAAAATTACCATATAAAATCGCGATTTCGCAACCGATTACAAGCGTGTATCGTGTTTCGAATTACATCTACTACTATGGGAAGTGTTTGACGTAACGCTATCATTTGATAATTAATATGTCGTCAACATCAAAATCCTCATTATTTTTTTCCAAATTGCCGAACAGATGTTCGTAACCGAGATTGATACTAGTGTCGAGTCATGAATCTCAAATCGTAACACGCGCAAGAAGGATAACTTGCATAATCAAGACGAGACGTTAAAATATATACGCGTACAATTTTATTCCGCATGATAGCATCGCATTCAAAAGAAATACGGCAGAAGCTGATCATATGTCAGGCGAATTAATATAATAGTTTTTTTAAAGCGATTTTCATATTTTGAGAGTTAAAAATAAATATAATGTGCAACAATTCGATATATTTGGTTTACGATACGATTAGTTTATATGTAAATATGAACAGAAATGTGTACTTTGATGATTATTATAATACTATGGCATTTATTATCTTTCTTTCTTTCTCTTTCTCTCTTTTTCTCTTCTTTCTCTCTCTCTTTCTCTCCGAGAAAGCTAAAGAAGCAATCGCACGCGCTTTTCTTGAATGATCTGCTCTTATTGAAGGGGATATATATTGCGTCACGGTTGAACAAAATAGCAAAGTCACTGCGCACATTTACATGTATTATATAACTCGCATCTCTCGGCTATCCTGGATGTTTATAAATGTAATATGCGCATCTCGATTTATTTTCGTACGCACGTGTGTTTCACGGCTGTGATGGAAGAAATCTCTTTCTCCTTTTCTCCGCATGAACTTCCCAGACCATTAACTATCATTACTCGACACACGCAGCGCGTTGAATAACGCGGGATTTGCTCATCGAGCGACCGCATGTCTCGATCGAATGCGTAATAAATTTTCGCGAGGAGATAAATTTAGTGTTGAGACTTTATTTCTTTTTCTTTCTCTCTCTTTCTCTTTCTCTCGCGATGCCTGCTCTATCTCGTAGGTCGTAGAACAATGTTCGTCAGTGTTCACGTTTCTTTTAATCGATCACATGCGCGATATTGAACGCGTTTGGACGCAGTTTCGTGACCAATCGATTTTCGCGATTGTAACGGTGCTAATAAAGTATAGTTCACCCATAACGAAAGTCACTCGCTTGCAACACCCAACAAAGGCATACCATCGTCGTTCCCTGTAATTTTGCCGAATTACATCGTTTATATGTAACGAGCAAGCGTGACGATCTCTCTCGACCCGGGAGCCGACTTTCCTGTATGTTAAGATCGTGAATTGTTTACGACCCGCCGCTTTCAATTTCTAGTTTAGCACGCGCGACGGAAGCGAACTCAGCACGCGGAAATGAATCCAGAGTGTGTGTGTGTATGGCGAAACGATGCTGCTATCCGATCGTATGCTATCGGAACCGCAACGAAAGTAAGACGCCAGGGAAAAGGAAGAGACCCGCGAGAGAACAAGCCGACAACGAAGACGACGACGGGGGTAAATGTCTCTCGTGTGTCTCGTATCTCTCGGGCCGGCTCGGTTTACGCGGTAACCATGTATTAACGAGACATCCTATCGTCGGGACGAGTCATGCCGCCGCAGAATGGATCGTGCATAATGGTGCCTAAGATGTATGTAGTCGGAGGAACTTGTATAGCCAAGGTACAGGTCTATTACCGTGGGAGGCAATTAGGTTTGCGTTCTATTACCATAGTTATCTAGCTATAAGATGGACGCTGTATGCGCTGTGTATTGTATCGCATAATACGAAAGGAAAGTTCGATCTGGTACAAACTTGGTATCGCGAAAGCGAGTGCATTGGCGACATTATTCGCGTGCGTGCGAAACTTTTACAGAAGCAAGGGGAAAAAAATATGAGAAAGTCTATTGATCTTGATGTCGACACACTCAAAAAAGTGGTATTGCAACTACAGCAAAAATTTTCTGGGTGCGCAAAATTAACTGAGGTACATAAATGATTAGCAAATACTGTGATATCGCATATGTTTCGCATTTAATCAATCTAAGTGACAGAGACAGAATTTATATCTGAACTGTTTGTGAAATTTAGAAAGAATGTTTTTCTGTGGCGCCTATCCATGTTAAGGCCAATCATACTTGTTATAAAGTTTGGCTGTGGTAGACAGAAAAAATTAGCGGCAAGAAACAAATGAATATATAATCCTCACGTCTAACATATTTGTATAACGCGCTCAATCTATCTAGCTCTTTTAAACAATTTTTCTCAATTTTTCGATGCTGCAGTTATAATTGGCAGTTATATTTCTCACAAAGATCGTTCTGTAGTATCGAAACTCATATTTATCCAATGCAGTGATTAACATTTGGCAATGGGACCTAAATTTTCTAGAAGATATTATTAGAATGTTGCTGCTATAAATTCTATATGTAACAGACAATATTCTAACAGATACAAAAAATAGCGATAAATTTTTGTTGTGACACCTAGAAATCTACCTATATCAGCAAGACATTTTTTTGAGTGCACGACGTTTGGATTCAGTTACATTTAACATAGAATTATCCCCAGTTAGATTAGCGATCAATTAAATTGGGAAATTCTACACTGTAAGGATATAATTGATTTACTGTCGTTTGTATATAATTTATGTACACACCGCATAATTAGATCAAAACAATTTGTGCAAAACAACTATCTAAGACACCGTTATACGAATATTTCAGTCGATAAATTCTGATAGTATTAAATAAGTGTCGTAAGGCAGTGCGTAAGCGACGATATGTCGAAATCGCATGGTGTTTGGCAACCCCTTTCGCGATTTTTACACACACGTTTCTCATTACGTTTCACAAACTATCGGTGCAGCCCTGAAAAATCAAACGACGCAGTTGGCGACTTAACGATCGTTGGCCGAATCCTTATGGCGCAAGATACGCATACGTCATGCATGGTGGCGCGTGATGCGTGTGTCGAAAGCAATGATTAATTTAAAGAGAGAGGCGAGAGGACATTCGCAAGAGGGAATATTTATCGCTCCGCCGCGCAATTTTCGCACGCTCTGACATTTACTTCTTACGCTTATCCCTCTCGTATTGAATATGCCGTTTACTTTAACGATCCCTACGCTTGTGTTTTTCTAATGGTACATACACCGTTTACGGTAAAACAGGTGTATTCTCTTAGCGCAACTCGCGTAATATGAACGAAGTGAAAGTTCCACTGCAATTCTTCATAATCGCATAACGTGTCAGATTAATACATCTCCCCGTCGCCTTTAAGCCTTCCCTCATGCTCTCCCGACATCATATAGCAGTTTCGTAAGCAATCGTTACGTACAAAAGAATACTTTATTCGTGTTTACATTTACAGGGTGTATAGTACAATCCGAAGATAGGATCACAATAAAATAGAATATTGATCCGTCGTGTCAGTTTTTTTATTGGAACATAATCGTTCTTTGTCGGTCGCTCCTTGATCTCTCTCGACGATCGATTCCTCGAATAAAGCTTCCTCGTCTCGCGCCGCACGAGCCGTTCGCCATTAGACAAAAGGGGACGACCAACGACGCGAGTCCTTGTTTCCTTCCTGCGTCAACTTTGTCTCAATGATGCTCGTATCCGCCGAAATCACTGCTGAGTTCCAAACCGCCGCCGAAGTCGTGTCCGCCACCGAATCCGCCACCAAATCCGCCGCCGTAGCCGCCACCGTAGCCGCCTTCGTCATGACCTTTAACGACCACGGGATAGGGTTCTTTGACGACCACGGGTACCTTGACGGGATAGGGAACTGGTTTTGATATTTCGACCGGAACCTTGACGGGCACCTTGACTGGATAGGGCACCTTGACGGGCACCTTTATGGGCACCTTGACGGGATAGGGCACCGGTTTCTCTACCGGATAGGGCACGTGCTTCGTGACCTCCACCGGGTAAGGTTGCGGTACGTGGACTGGATACGGACGGTCAACGGGTACTTTGACCGGCACCTTCACCGGGTAGGGCACATGCTTCGTGACCTCCACCGGATACGGATGCGGCACCGGTACATGCTTCGTGACTGTCACCGCTTTGATGTGATCGGTGGAGATTATCTCGCCATGACCGCCGCCGAAACCACCGCCGCCGAAACCACCCCCGCCGAAATCACCGCCCCCGAAACCACCGTGATCACCCAGGCTCAGTTCCAATCCGCGCTTTGTCTTTTCATCCTTTGGCTGAACGCTAGACTCGGTCTTCTTTGCCTCTTCGGTCTTTGCCTTTTCAGCTACGACCGATAATACTAGGCCGCATAAGAGTATTACCTGCCGGAAGCAAAGAAACACAATTGTCCTTGAATTTGTAGATCGTACGATGAACATGATCTTAGAATTTATATTATTCAAAGTGCGAGATACAGCGTCATGCGACATGCATAGGCTTCATTGCAACTTGTTTTGCTAATGCGAGATTTTAGAGAGGCCTCGTTGTATATCTTGCATCGACGATTTATCCGAATTTGCTTTGTAGAATGAAAATATATATATGTACCAATTAATTTAATAACTTTGTCTAATTATAATATTAGTTTAGCAGAAAATTTTTAATGACAAGAGCATTAAATCTATTTTTAAAAATTGTCAGATTAAAGAATGTATACTTTTAAAATGATTCAAAATTTTAAGTAAAATATAACTATTATTATATAAATTGTGAGCGGATGTAATTGTGCTGTATAATTCTGCTGAAATTTTTGGAGATGAAAAATTGTCTAATAAATCCCGACAATATTTTCGAAAGCAATGAGCATGTAGAGAACATTTAATAATTTCGACTGTCGTATTATGTAGAAATCCGCAAGTAAAAATTTGCCTCAAAGACTAATCATTACTTCTAGTAGGAAACGGGTCATTGCCCTTAGAAATATGTAAGAGACTGCAGCCCGTTGCACGATTCGACCTGTACGGCTCGTGCTTCTACAAGCGGTGATTCGAATGGCTATCTTACTGGAACTACTCACTTTCAGTTTGTCGGTGCTGTTCATGTTGGTCGGCAGTGAGCACACACTGGTACCGCTATCGTCTACCCTCGCTTTTATAGGGGACGCAACGCTCTGCCCGCTGGGCAACTCGAGCGTGCCGATGAAATTGTCGGCGGGTAGGAAGTCAACAGGAGAAGAGGAAGACAACGCGCCGTCGTGGGCGACGCTTTTCTCCGTCTGCCTTTGTCTTCGCGTCAGTTTTCCCTTTGTTTTTTTCTGGACTGTTTTGTCGCGTTTTCGAGTTCGTTTGACTCTGGATAGAAACGCATTTTTGCGACGCAAAGCGGAAAAAATTCGAATTATTCGCTACAATTGTGTGATATTAAATTTCTATTCAGTGTATATAAGTAGATAAAGATATACATATATAAATAATTTATCATTGATCAAAAATCTTTCAGTTTCAAGTTTTCAATATTAAATATACTCTTATTCAATTAAATATATCTTTGCTTTATATATTTTAAAACTTGAGAAAGCACACATTATTTATATAAAAAATTAGTATATTTTAAGATTAATTACTAACATAAATATATGTGCTATTTTTATCAGATGCTTTCTCTTTTATGAATAAAATATGAACTTAAAATACAAAGCATATTTAATTATTTTTCGTATGTTTGCTTATTTAATTATTTTTCGTATGTTTGCAAACAATTTTTTATATGACTCTTAAAATTCTAATTAATTTATGATTTCATAAAATTTATTAATGTATTTTACATTTATGGATAATCAAAAATCTCTTAATTATAAAACAAGTTAATGCATTGAAATGATTTACAGCGATAAATAATGCAATTTTAAGATTGATTTTCTATTAATTTGGTTTGATTGACATTGCTTTTCTGTGTTTCTGTGTTAGCCGAGAGCTTCATCAATATTTAGAGCTTAATTAATTTAAGAGGCAGAGAATTGGAATTTTTTGATGACACGAAAGTGCTTTTCTTTATTCGCTTTTTTTCTTTTCATACACCGTCCAAATATACGAACGCATTTACATTTGGTATCAACTTTTTTTCGATCTCTCTCTCTCTTTCAAATTTAATATATTTGCCTCATTTTTATGCTCATAGCTTGTTCAATCAGGATGTTATCTCTTTCCTACAATTTCGTGCGCCGTGATATTTGTTGCTGAGAGGAAGATAGTTTCGTCACAGGCTATGAAATTAAAAAGAATGATTTGAAGACGCTGATCGCCACTATCATCGTCGCTGCCACTTTAGGAAGTTGTTGAAACTCGTTAACGCAATCGGACAAAATTCATGCATGTCAAAAATGGTTTTTGCCGCGAATGTAGAAACTCGGTGCCGCTCGATATATAACAACGGCATGATTTTTGGTTTATCGCACGTAGTTCCCGCGGGTACAGTTAATCTCGAAATGACTTTGTACCTCGATCTCGGCTGGTTCGAAGGGTGTTGGAATATTCGCGTATCCATGGTTTATCAGAGTTATCGGCACGAATAAATTTCCATACATCTGAATTTGTATTTCCATATTTGAATCCGAAAATATTGATTTGACTCCTAGCTTTAGATAGAAGCATGTTTCGAAAGGCCAAACGATCCCTATATACCTTCCGATTGGTTGTCGATCAACCCGCAACGAAAATCGGGGGAACGATGTATGCGATGGCTTCCACTTGACCTATACTCTGCGATTAAATTGTTTTCGATGAATTTATAGTGATTCACTGGAGACCGCAATCTACTCGCGCTGTTGCTTGCCGACACAATATTCCAAAAGCTGACAATTGACAGTTTCGAATGTATCAGAGATGTCAACTTTCTTGCAAATCAAGAGTTTTATTATAGGGGATCATCCCTCGATAGTAATTTATTGGAAAAAAATTGCTTTTCTTTCAATATATTTACTTCGAAAAATATTCTTGAAAGATCATATAGATTGTATGTACAGTATTGAACAATAGTAAAAATCGATATCAAAAAAATACGTAGCAGCGAACAGTAATGAACTGGAACTTCACTTCTATCTAATTAGCCGTTGTGCGAGCGTGTGGCGGCAATCTATTAATTGCTAAAGCCGCGAGAGTCTTACGTTCATTGAATTTAAAACTAATTACACTCGCTAGGATCCCGGGATGGCTTATTTTCTGCGGTCGTTTCTACTTTAAACTAACTCTCTGCCGCGCATTTTCATCGAGCAGTGACAATATATCCGTGTAAGTTGATCAATAATTATTGATTAAAAAACTTAGTGTGTCGTGATATAAAGTTTTAATTAGGCACGTTAAAGTTTATGTAACTTTTTGCGATGTATTGTTAACATATCGCGATATATCTATATAAATACATGTAATAAATTTATATAATTAATTATTATTCATAATATTCAATTAATACATTATATAACTAATACATTAATATATCGCATGAGCATGCTAATTTTATGTTAATAATATAATAATATGTAATACATTTATTTTACGTTAATAATTAAATAAGTAAGTATCATTGATGTAACATTGTATTATATACTTTGGTGCGTATTGAATATATTAATGTTAAACGCAACGGTTCAATATTTGTTTTTGATGTTCTTGTTCGTCCAGGAATAGATGTATTGTATGGATGCTCTCATAAGGCGTTAGTTGTCTTTCCCAAATTAAACTTTTCTGTGTATTCTTATTGTGTCATAAGTGCTTTGCGCGAAGTGTTATTATGTTCGAAATTACGCGTATGCGAGCCGCATGATTTTAATTGCGAAGTTATTCGCTCGAAAGTTTCTCTGCAGTAGAAATAATATCAGGAAGCTGTTTTCACAGGCCGCTATAAGAATACCAGATTAAATCTATAGCGGCGGTGAAAACTTCAGCCTTTATTATTATTTTTTTTTCTTTTCTGTTCGACCGATTGCAGTGACTTCGTAACATTACGTATGCGGAACTTTGCGAAGTGAACTGGCCGATTATCTTTATTGCTGGACACAATGCATACGATGCACGCTTGTATTGAAGGTGGCAATATCGGCAATCATATACTTTCTACCAATTTCTTCATATTTATGCAGATCAAAATTATGTAAATTTTGACACATCGCGCTTCCTATCGCTAATGTCTTTTAGAAGTGCTTTTTCGCGAAACCACGAAAACCGCTTTTGATCTCGTATGACGGAGTAAGCCGAGCTCTTGTGTACACCGTATGCAAATTATTCCTTTGCACGCGAGCACCTGCGCCTAATGTCAACTTAAATATCTGCGTATCCCTTTTCTCCCCGGCAGAGTTTATTAGAAAAGTGTACGGGTCAACGCGTTATTAATTTAATCAGCATGGTATTTTTTTCCGACAGGTGGTCTCGTTCGCGTAAAACGCAAATTGATCGCGGTTGCAGAAAACCACAACGTCCCGAGGCCGCAAAGTAAACTTTCAATTTGCGATTCTTATCTTTCTCGAAGTATTTTTTTGGCATTCAAGTTGCTTAAACTTTTTATATGATTGAGGGAGAGTGACAACGAGGTGGCCATAAATACTCCCTAAGTTCACCGACGAATTTTCGCGCACTGTCTACGACGATGACAGTCGTCGACAGGATTTTCGCGTAGTCTGCATTTCTGCTTCACCGACCGCAAAGTGTAACCTTATGCAATAATGGGAAAGGCTTTGGTGTCGGCCAGACCGCGGCTCTCATGAATATATGGATAGATGTTCTCGCTCAAGGTGTTTATCAAGCCGTTTTCTAGTTACGTCCTTTCCGCTTCTGAAACATCTCCGGCCCTTCAAACATAAACATAATTTGCGTTCTACAGAGATGAAAGAGGCTTCAAGCTCTTTCTTTTTCTCTCTCTTTCTCTAAATAGTATCGCGATTTTAGTTCCTTCGAAAGTGCGGATGTTTATGCCTTGCGTGTTTATTGATGGAGATTAATTATATAAATTTTCATATTTGCTTATGTTTGAATTGATTTTTCTCACTGCGCGTGTGACGGTAACATAATTAAAAAATATACACGGTAACTTTATACATAATTATAGCCTTTGGGATATCTTAAATTTTTGCTTTTATTTTAAGTTTCAAATCATACATACATTAATAGAAGTATTTGTTTATTACACACTCTTAGAAATAATTTAATCATTAAAATAAACTATTTAAAAAGCTATAAGTAAAAATTGATTGCATAAATTATAGACGTTTTAAAATAACATTATAAGTAAATTTGATTTGGATTGAGAAAGATTGTACCGCACAAAAAAAATGATTTATTGAGAAATTTATATCCGCGACTCTCTCTTTTACTCGTATCTTTTTTTAGTAAATTAAAGTATAGAGAAACATATATTGCACAGGTGTTATAGTTTATATTGTATTATGTTGTTTATTTAATATTTAAATTATTAATAAATTATGCAGCTTAGCAAGAAGATTAAATCGATTATGTGAGTAAGCAAAGTGGTACATATTTAAAATGGACTATGATTTCACAATAACTAATGATAGAGAAAAAGAAAGAGAGAGAGGTAAAGATTACCACATTATATGCAATATATATTATATTTATTTAATTACATGCATTTTGGTCAAGAGTTCAATATATTAAATAAAAGTTCAACTCGATTAAATGAATTTGTAATGAGCATATCCTCATTAAACGAAATCCGTACTGACCGATACATGGAACAATTGTTTACTGAATAATGCAAATGCTTGCCGTGTATTGAAACTTTGTGATAGTTTAAGCGAGATATGAATATTTATCTAATATGCGTATTGCGCTTCATATGGCTTATAATTATATGATCATTACACAAGTTTATTAAACAAAACACACACACATATAATTGCGTTATAATTATTTAATACGAAATATTATATAAGTGAGACTTTTGCAAAGACGTTATTTAACGTGTTTATTTAGAATTCCGTTGGTTTATTTTAGCGGCCAATAAAATGCCACGTGGGAATGATACAAGTAAGTTACATTTAATGCTAAAGTATTCATGTGAATCGATTATGAAAGTGGTTTTAATAAAAAGTTGCTACGCGTGAATGACTTTAAGCAGTGGCATATGTCTTTTTAAAACCCAATAACGGTATATTAGAATCGAGTGTCAAAAAAATGAGAAAGATATCGGTTTTATTTCGACATTAGATGATTCACATATGATTACGTTATTAACGACACGGTTGATTGATTGACAATCGAAAAACTTTCGATTCTTTTATATAAATGTATTTATATGAAATATTACAAAATGTAAAACTTGACGAAAAGATAATTTAAAAGACAACAATAGCGCGTTGATTACCTCATGAGTGAGTGTGTTGAAACGAAAATTTTCACGACCATCAACGTGTGCAACATCGACCGCATTATTGCCAAGCGTTGTAATACTTTAACTTTAACAACTTCCTTCGCGCATTGCGAATTTACTTTTTAATTAAACGGACATCAAGCATGATGCCGGGATACAAAATATGCGCGCGTGTCCGCGACACACGGAGAAAGTCTAATCGTCACATCGTCTGGCATGCGCATTATCATTTCACACTGTATGAATTTTGTCATTTAATTAGATTTTACGAGCCACGAGGTGACTCGTAAAACCCACCAGTCATGTATTAATTAAGGAAGATTTCGATATCTTAATGTGATTTAATTTTCGCAAGAGTTATGCGTTATCAAAGAGTCTTTTCCGAGTCGTAGCGGTTAATTGCTCGAGTGAATCGAGTGTATCGATAGGAGTTATGTCTCCTAAGGCGTTTGAGAGGAGTTCTGTGAGTGCTACTAAACCATTTCTCGAAGAAAACGTGCCGATGAGATCGTAGAATTACATTTAAGATCTCTATCATGGGCGATTATGTGATGACGTCAGATTTAAGTCGAACGTCCTCCGTCACATTATCATCCACTTATTTCTCAGGCGAAAGCATAAGCATTACAAGTCATCTAAGGACAGGCTGTTACGTCTATGTATTTTATGGCCTCTCGATGAAGTTTTTATTATAATTATAATATTACAAACAATTATTAAATAATTTTTAAAAACATTTTTAGAAAAATATTTTCTTGCCTCTTATGAGAGTCATAGTTAGTAAAGGTACATTAGATAATGTATTTCTTATCTGTTCGGTTATATACGTCATTGAGTTTCCTAATTATCTCTGCTTAAGGCAACTAGTTCTGCGTTGCGTAACGCATTGGGAGCTACGACCGCCGTTATATCCGGTAAAATTCACGAGGCATGGGCAAAAAAAGAGCAAATGTCCGTGATGTTTTTCCCCCGTCAAAGTGAAAGAAAGAAAGAAGGAAAGAAAGTCGCGAATTAAATCGAGAGGCTCGCGAAAGAAAAGTCGAATCGATAGCAAACTCTGAAATTGCGATTCTTCCTTGGCGAGGGGAATAGCGATTGGAACAGCCTGGAACGACGGGGCGGCGATGTTACGCCGCCCGTATCCGGGCATCCGGCAGTAATCAGCCACGCTGGGGCGGATAGCCCGTGGGAAAACGGCTTACAGCGCGGTGTCGGTCTGTTCACCTTAAAGAAAGACCGACGCGGACGAGCGCGATTTTCCGTGGAGTGGGCCAGCGAGCAGTGGGCGAAAGTGTCGGTATATATGCCGCTGATTGGTACGATTCAATCTCAGTGTGCACTCCTGAAGGCTACCATGAGCACTTCGCAGGTGAGCTCGCGTCGCTGGCAGAGCGGCGCGTACCTAGGGCTCCGACGAGGGTCCCTTTAGGACCCTCGCCTCGGAACGGAGGACTATGCACGAGGATTGACGAGAAAGAACAATGTATAAGAGGGCCGCGTTAACGGATTTGACGGCGTGATATCATTTAAAGATAATCATTGTGCTGCGTTCCTCGTGCACAGTGTTAGAATTAATAAAAATTTTTCTTATGTGATTTTTCTAGGAGAATAAAAGTCTTACTAACAAGAAAAGAAACAGTGGAAGATGTAATTAGATATCTCGCATTAATTATGCTCGTATTTTGCAAAGTGCGCCGTCATTCGTAATAGCAGATTATTATTTAATTCTTTTGTTATATATATATA
>NW_021851492.1:0-8009 GCF_003651465.1 Formica exsecta | reverse complement strand
TATATATATATATATATATATATATATATATATATATATATATATATATATCACGTTTCTTTTAGATTATCTTTTGTTTTGTTTATATCTCTTCTATTGCAGGGCGTTTTTGTTATCAACCTTAAAGAAACTTTCAAAGCTTTTCCAAATTGATCGTCAATTCTAAGGTTGATCGTAAAGGACCGCAATTAACGCACGTTTATTCGCAGATCCTCGTGCTCCTCGCCCTTGTGGCGACGGTAGCTCTGGCCACCGAGACGAAGAAGACCGACAGCAAAGAGAAGGCCGTCGACTCAAAGGACGCCAAGAGCAAGCGCGGCCTGGAACTGAGTCTGGGTCATGACGGTGGTTTCGGCGGCGGCGGTGGTTTTGGCGGACACGATTTTGGCGGCGGCGGCTTTGGTGGAGGACTTGGTGGAGGATTTGGCGGAGGCGGCGGCGGCGGCGGCGGCGGCGGCGATGGTGGACGAATCTCCGGCATCACGATCCATCGTGAAGTCTCGGTGCCGGTCCCGGTGCCCTACACCGTCGAGAAGAACGTACCGGTGCCCGTACACGTGCCGGTGAAGGTTCCGGTAGACAATCCAATACCAGTTCACGTTCCAAAACCTTACCCGGTTCCGGTGGAGAAAACCGTGCACGTCCCTGTCGAAAAACCGGTCCCGGTACCTTACAAAGTACCCGTTAAAGTGCCCGTTCAGATACCCGTTCCCTATAGCGTACCCTATAAAGTACCCTACCCCGTGCATAAGGAGGTGCCCTATCCGGTCAAAGTTCCGGTCGTCGTCAAGGAATCATACCCCGTTCTGGTGCACGAAGGCGGCCACGGTGGTGGTTTCGGCGGCGGTAGCTTCGGAGGCGGATTTGGTGGCGGACACGAGATCAGCTTTGGTCTGCATCATTGACGATGGTCTGACGTCAAGCGACATTAATGATGATACTCTTGTATATAATAATTGCATTTCTTTTTTTATACACACATGCTGTCTTAGCAGAATAAATATTAAATTATTAATACGGTGTTTTTTTCACTGTCTCTAAAAAACTTTCCCTATCTTTCCGTATCTATTTTACCTGCGTGAAAATATTAACTCGAAGTAGAGCTTTATTTCGTAGCGAGCAAAAATAATTTCTCTGGACGTATTATTCTTGAAAGTATACCGTTCGCTTATTTCTGCCGATTTACCTACGTTGCGCAATCATAGCATACGACAAGAAATAAATTGTAAATTCAAACGTCTGTAAAACTGGCTTGTTGAATTATCTTACGTAATATTACTTGCGAGTTATCATAAGTACTACGCGATATAAGTGGAATCTTAACTGCTTCCTGTGAAACTAGGCGGAACATATTACAATGTGGTTACCGGGTGACATGTGAAAGTATCTAAACCAGTCATCATATGACAGTTACGGTTTCAAGTTACGTTATATCAGGAGCGAATGGAGAGCTTATTATTTCTCTAGTTAAAGCCTATATGAAAGAATATTGCCTAATATATCGCTTAGAAGTGAGAGAGATAAGTTTATCTCTTTCTTGTCATTTCCTCTAGCCTTAAAATATTTGACAGTTTAAAAAAAGTTGTGTGCTTGATTTTTAATCTCTCATTAAAATAATATCAATTATTTCACGTCCAAACGATTAACGTTAAACATACGTTTATACAAATTACATATAAGCGCTATATATTAAAGTCAGGTATACGTCTCGCATACCGGTCAGGTTTTGCTTAGCCGACGTGCAAGGTAGATTGTTCCACAGTCAAGGTTGATAGAAGAAATAATATCGAATACTTGCCCTAGGCGACTCATATTCAAGCATATACGGGAGCGTATAGAGACTGCGAAGATTTCTCTCGGCGAGAGAAAACGACCTACACGAACGGAAAGAGAACGCGATTTCCGTAATCCTACTTCCTTGACGGTAACATTTCTCAACGGCCAACGGCAGAGACTATCAGCGTTACGTAAATAGATCGATCGATCTTACGTAACTATTACGAAAAGAAAGTAGGAGAGCGCCCTCATCATATTAACGAAATTCATAATAACGATATCGAATTTTGTATTGGCAATTTATAGCGGCGTTTCATTCAGCGAGCACTCTAGATATCACTTTCATTTACAATTTGCGCCATCGATGAGATAGATACGAGTTACATGCGATGTCCTGATCGGTTCTTTTTATTTCTCTTTTTTTCTGATTTCAATAATAATCTTGCAATACATGTTATGTCAGATCATTTACGAGATTCTACGCTCTGAATATTTTTTAACGCGACGTAACGGATGTAATTGCGATATCTTGTTAGGTATCTGAATCTCGGCAAGCTACGAATAACTTACGTTGTCCCGAGGCAATCGTTATAACGGTGCATGGAGATGAATCGGTACTGTAATTTGTCCATGTTAGAAACTCCCGTTCTTGAACCCTTTATACGTATTCATTATTGCATGTTGTCGTTAACGAAGGAAAGAGAAGATTCAGGGTCCATAATTTTTCATACGCAATGCGCTATGCAATCCTTAACGGAATGAGTTATAAATTTAATTTATGAATTTTATCTCCGGCCGCATGTCTTTTCATTCAAATATCATAGACTCGTAATGAGGAACGTCTGGAATTTCCTTTAGTCTGTATGATAAATTTCTAAGAGATTTGAGTGTACTAGGAACATAGATAATAAACTTAATCAAGCTGGCAGAGTCGGATTAATTTTATTAAATTGCCGTAAGATACGACGAAATATTGTAAATAAAGTCACAGCAAATTAGAATTCTCTTGAATATTTTTAGAATCGCTTTTCTTCTAGAAAAAAATATATCTTGTATGAAAGATTGGCAGATAACGAAAATTCTGTTATGTGCAACAGAATTTGAAATATATAATTTACATTATATCGCAGATTCGTCGTTGAATTAAATTAATGGAACAGATGTCTTGAGATAAATGTATGGCTTGTCGAAAGAAAAGACAGAAGAAAGATGTCTTTTCAATGCGAGAAGAACGCAAGCGCGACGGGAGGCGTCACGACGTCTCGTCAATCTAACGACATCGCCACGAACATCCGGCGCTTTAAACATCACCATTTACTCTCACGGTTCGTTAGTTATGTGTCCCCCGCATCGAAATGTGTTCGTCCGTAGAAAGCGCGGAGTTTTCCGTCAATACGTGTTGTTTGATGTAAGACATCGTAATTGACTAGAGAAACTTTAATTTTGTTGTACTCGTGTAATGAATTGACAAGATCTACGCATATACATGTCAAGGTGAGGAAAATTCGAGATTTCGTTCTGTGATTTGAATATATACGTATTAACGTATAATATCGTATAATATATAAATCAAAAATATATCAAGATTATATTATTACACTTTCTATTCGCTGTATTTCCTTCTCCTACTGAGAAATATTATTCCCGAAAAAAATTAATGTAATTATATAGAATCATATACATATATTTAAATTCAAAATATTTGGCGCAATATGATCTTATTTTTATATATGTATAATCAAATTCGGCTATTTTTATATATAATCAGATTTAATCGAATTTGATTATACAATATAATATAAGATCATATTGCGCCAAATTTCAGATTTAATTATATATATTGTCAAATCATATATCACGCCAAAAATTTCGGATTTAATTATATATGATCTTATATAATTATATAAGTCCAGTTTTTCTCGGGTTGTTACATTTCCTGTTGTATATTCGTCAGTGCAATCCAGTGAAGATTTGTTTATTTTATGGTAAAGCAAAATATATATATTAAGAAAATATATATAACATTGATTTGTTGCCCGTTATATTTTTTTAAAATAGTTTTTAAATAGAAATTTATTTTAATATAAATTACAGTTGACAAAAATCAAAAAGTAGTTCCAATAAAAGTAATTTTTTTAAACATTTCAAACAAGATATTTCTATCTCTTTTTAAATTTCTTTCAAATTTTATTACATTACAGTCTTAAGCAATTAATGAGTAATTTTCTGCTTTACGAGGATAGAACTACATCATATCGTGTATGCCGCAATCTCGCTTCGGTGAAACCGCGTAAGGAACTAGCGATCGTTAATGTACATTTCGTTAGACATGCATTGAAGTAAGTGTGCTCTATATAAATGCAATCTAATAGAGAACCCAAATAATAATAGGAAGCGAAGTGATAAATTACGTAATAATTAATGAGATTTGAAAAGATAAAAATATTGCTGCTTTATAATTTTTTTATACAAACAAAAATTATATGGAAAGAAAATATGATAAAGAAAATTATATTGTATTTTTTCGAAGCGGCTGCTTTAAATTAAAAAACATAAATGTAATCTCCACTCTTACAGTATCTATAATCAAATTATGATGTTTTAGAAAAACATATAATGTGCTGTTATGTAAAACACGTGTTACGTAATTAAGTACATAGTATAATATTCTTCGTATATGTTGTCACATTAGTAAATATTCTCAGTGTTCTCTTCGGTTTCAATGTTACTTTTACTTTGATGACAGTCTTATAATAATGTCTACGTTTTATTTCAAGCTTGTATTTATGCAGCATCGTAAATCAGGGAATGCAATCCTAAAGACTCTTTCTCTCTTTCTCTTTCTCGTCTTGTTATATCTTTATATCGCGTTTCAAAGCAGATATTCTATTATCTCTTGAGATTGTCCATTTCCTTCCGCTTACCCGTAGGATGTTTCCATTATATTGCGATAAAGATAACCTCCCAAATCAATTCTATTAGAGTTTAAATAGCGGAGAATTTATTTATTTATTATCTACTGCTTATCTCAGAATTAAACGTTTAATATATATTTAATAATTACATAGTTATTGATACGTAAACAGGACTTAATTTATTACTATTCTTTATATATCTCACATTTATACAAAATGGGACATTTGTAGAAGAATAGCAATAAACATTTTTCACATATAACGAGAGAAAGAGAATATACAATTAATGAATAATCTTATTTTATTTTATTTTTTTTTGTTATAGTTATTTATCGTTGATTTGAATTTTACAATAGAAAGTACATTTTCGCGTTTTAGATATGCTTCGCCTGTTATCGCTAGCTGTGGAGAGAGAAAGATAAGACAAAGAAAAAAAAATATGAAATAGTAAAACGAGTATTAAAACCCGATCGATTTAAAATCAGCACTTGTACACTGAGGTCGCGCTTTCTGTCTTCTTTTTATACTCTTCCTCTTTCTTCCTTCCTCCTTTCTGTCGCGACTAATGAGACGTCGACTGGGAAGCCTGCCTTAAGGCCGTTCCGCTATACCATAAACGAGCCTGTTTACATAACTATAATAGTGCAATTATTACGACTCCATGCTATCTCTTTCTCTTAGCCTCCTGAACTTTTTGCTTTTGTCCTTTTCTCTCGTGTTTTTGCTTCCTATCACGTTCTTTTTCTCTCTGTCTCTTTCTCACTGTATCTCTTTCTTTCTATTCTCACTTCATTTGCATTCTGTTGGAGAATTGAGTGTCGGGTATAAAGGGAAACGATTATTCAAGTGAGCTTACACTGATGGCTTTGTATTATCTTTTTATTTAAATTACAATATATGCATGCAGATTGTATGTAGAAAAAATGTTAATTCTGTTTTTCTTAATATTTTTTGCTATTCTCCGCATTCGATACAATATGTATAAATCGATCTTCTTTTTTCTCTTCATCAAGTATAACTCTTTCGCGAAATGTGATAAAAATAACGGAAACAAGGTGGTTTACAGGAATAATCTTTTCACGAGCATGTTAAGTAACAACGTTATTGTTATTTATGTACAATACGCGACAACGGTTTCTGCCTTTGTAGCTACGATCTGCGGCTTCCAGGCTTTACACAGACATAAATCATACATTAAGCTTGGTTCATACCAGCAGCTTCGTGTTAATGGACGCGTAATGTGCGATCGCTCGATTTCACGGGGCTCGCCACAGCTGCTGCAGTAACGGCTGATATCTCGAGACAATGTTCTGTCGAATCGATAGCCAAACCGGAATTTGGAACACCCGATAGGTTGATTCGGAGACATAGTAATCCGTCTACATCCTACATTGCAAATCTCTATACAATCTCTATGTGAACATTGTAGTATCAGACTCCTTATAAAGGACTATATCTCAAGTTGCGTCTTTTGTGTATGGAATCTGAAATTGATGCTTCAGTAACTTCAAACAATCCGTATTTATTACGTCTTAATCGCAAAGTTTGAAAGCTATTGTTACACACAATATCGGGATATAACGTTATAATCTGTATGGAACTACTCTTGCTCTTTGTTAAAATAAAGAAAATTTTGCAAAGTTTACAGAATAATGGTTGAGTGTTAGTCTCAGACGGATTTGTAAACATGAACAATATTAGACAGTATCCGAATTCCAAATGCGCATAAAGGAAAGGAAAGAGACGATTCTGAGTAAAACAATATCCTACATAGGTAGCACTAAAATTAGTGTATTAATGTGATCACTATTTTAAGAGACTAAATGGATTTCACGTAAATTATTCTTGAATATGTGTGTGCTGTTTGCAGCGCGGTGCGTAGTTCGCGATAATATCTACGAATGAAATTAATGATGCGCCCGGCGTGTGTTAATAATGCATATATACACTTCATATATACGATAATTAAAAGATTTACTGGATAATGCGAACAATGCGGCCGCTAAGAGCCGCGATGGGTTGGCAGATAGTTCGCCAAATATAATTCACGTATTATATGCAGTAAATGCACATCACACGCACTGCAAACGCGTAAATGTAAGAGGCACGGAATGAAAATCGAGAACAAAACTGCAGATACACTCCATCTATTTAAACATATGTTTCGATAATTGAAAGTTGATAATGACTAGCATCAATAACAATCTTTTATTGTTATTGATTAATTATTTATTATAATAAATACTTTGAAGTACATATGCAGATACAGTTTTTAATTACGCTAACGATAAGAAGAATTTTGTATGTTCGTAGAATTTTATTATCATATGCGATCGATGATTAAATCTTCCATTGTCTAAAATATTCAAAAGAGATAAAAAGAGAGTAACAGGAGTATTGTTTGTTCGTTTTGCGATTGTTATAAAACAAGTACGTCAAATCAAGATAGACTTGCCGCTAAGAGCCGCGATGGGTTGGCAGATAGTTCGCCAAATATAATTCACGTATTATATGCAGTAAATGCACATCACACGCACTGCAAACGCGTAAATGTAAGAGGCACGGAATGAAAATCGAGAACAAAACTGCAGATACACTCCATCTATTTAAACATATGTTTCGATAATTGAAAGTTGATAATGACTAGCATCAATAACAATCTTTTATTGTTATTGATTAATTATTTATTATAATAAATACTTTGAAGTACATATGCAGATACAGTTTTTAATTACGCTAACGATAAGAAGAATTTTGTATGTTCGTAGAATTTTATTATCATATGCGATCGATGATTAAATCTTCCATTGTCTAAAATATTCAAAAGAGATAAAAAGAGAGTAACAGGAGTATTGTTTGTTCGTTTTGCGATTGTTATAAAACAAGTACGTCAAATCAAGATAGACTTCTATTAAAGTGTACTCGAGAATACTGTTCGATGCAGAAATTCCTTTCTCTTATTCTATAATCATAGCGGTGATCAATGATAACGGAAAATGTTATTGGCCATGCATACATATCTCTTTTTCAATGTGTCCGATGAATTGGAAAGACTTTCTACTAATTACTTCCGCGAATGAAATTTATTATATTATATGAGTGTATAATCAAATAGACTTCTACTCCGTAATTTATCTGGTTGATCGAGCACTTCTCTGTAGACTCTTTTTATTATGTGACTTGATTGGATTACCCTGGAATCGTAATTGTTAAAATTAGTTATACTATTTGATTTTGAACAAAAGTATTTTTTAAAAAGAAATTATATTGTTTATGTAAAAAGTTTTATAAAATATTATGAAATATTTTATAATATAT
>NW_021851491.1:0-547 GCF_003651465.1 Formica exsecta | reverse complement strand
TTGCCAGAAGATTTATATTTAAAAGATTAATCGTGATTTATAAATAAATAAAAAGAATCGAACAATAATTTTAATTGTTTTAGATTTAAAACATTTGAAACTTTTACGTCGTAAAATTTTTCATGTCATAAACTAACTATATATTCACTTCTCGTAAAATCTTTTGTAGAATAGAAAGAAAAAGTTTCAGTCAGTTGATACATAGAAAATGCTATTCCTAACAAAGAAAGAAAAATGCTTCTTTAAAAGAAAGAGACATTTTCAACAGCAATTCTTTTTTCCCAATGGTATCGCTCAGAAATATTAATTTTTTGCAGTAGAAAAAGATCAAATACAACAATAAACAATTTAATTGTGTTAAAATCCTAAAAGTGGCAAAAGTTCTTCATAATTATAAAATATTATCTTTAACAAACGTTAAAACTCTTAGTTTCTTTTTTCCAGCATGGTATCTGTTATCATGAATCTTAATTTTTTATGATCTCCCGGCGAAACGCAACAATAAAAAGAATTTTTGTTTACATTATTATTCTGTAAAGAAAATAAT
>NW_021851490.1:0-763 GCF_003651465.1 Formica exsecta | reverse complement strand
ACTTTGAAATATATAAAAAATATGCTAAATTAAAAAAAAATTTTCAACGGAAGTTGTTCAGTTTAAAAAAGAAAATAGAATGCAAAATTTAATTGGACCTAGGTCCTAGGACCCTAGGGTGGCCAAGGTCATCTCAAAAATATCTTATTTTTTATTCTAGGTTTTCTTAGCGATGTCGAGTTGCTTTTAAAATATAGTTAATCCCCATTTGATAAAGATTAAAATCAATAATAGATGACAAATCGGTACGCGTAAAAATGTAGTTACAAATCTGAATACGCGAATTCTACACAATATTATTGGCAAACTTTGATCGTTTATAACTCAAAAATTATTGTAGCTTTTAAATTATTGTAGAATTTTTTACTCTATACATATATTTCACTTTTAAAATATGTATTATTACAAAAGTTGTGAAATACTCTGCATACACGTATATTATAATTATAAATACATAGATATCTTATTTTTAATTTTAAATCTTTGAAATTTGCATACAACTAATACTCTATTTTTTAAATTGATTAATGGCTACATTAACTGCTAATGCGTTTGTTTCAATCGATTGTTATATGCCTTAGATCTGTTAATAATACTCCGCTCTTTTCCCTGTTTTTACCGGTTTAAAATAAACATTTATCTTTAACTTTTACATCTAGATCCTATTAGTAGAATTAGTAATTTAATGTATATGTATATATAATTAATACATTTTAAGTAAACGTAATTTAAGTTATAACAATGACTTTCTTAAATTTTTTAT
>NW_021851489.1:0-500 GCF_003651465.1 Formica exsecta | reverse complement strand
TTACACCAGGATCCTGGCTAATCACGCCTAGGGACCCGTGAAAGGAGAAGGGTATGGACTCGCAAGGGAGAGAGGATTGCTCGAGTCTAACAATAAGGATGAATGCCAATCTTGGCCGTGTTCAAGATCCTGGCTAATCAAGCTTATGGACTCGCAAGGGAGAGAGGATTGCTCGAGTCTAACAATAAGGATGAATGCCAATCTTGGCCGTGTTCAAGATCCTGGCTAATCAAGCTTACGGACTCGCAAGGGAGAGAGGATTGCTCGAGTCTAACAATAAGGATGAATGCCAATCTTGACAGTGTTCAAGATCCTGGCTAATCACGCTTATGGACTCGCAAAGGAGAAGGTTCAAAGAAGAGGAAATGTGAAATATTTAATAACCAGAATTTAATTTAATAATAATACTAATAAATGTGTGTGCTTAGATATTACTTGAAAATTTGAATTTAATGACAAACTGTTTCTTTTAAGAGGAAGGAAAAAATAAAGTAAGAGAA
>NW_021851488.1:0-236 GCF_003651465.1 Formica exsecta | reverse complement strand
GTACCTGTAAGTGAGATATAACGTAAATTTTCATAACACATCAAGGAAATGGAGGAACAACGCTTGTCGTATCACAGATATAAGATAGCTATGTACGCAACTTTTCTTCGTTAGGAACGACTAAGTTACGTGCCTGTAAGCGAGATTTGCCGAAAATTTCCGAAACACATCAAGGAAATTGAGGAACAACTCTCCTCGACTCACAGAGATAAGATCGCTATGTACGCAAGTTTCCT
>NW_021851487.1:0-537 GCF_003651465.1 Formica exsecta | reverse complement strand
CCCGAAGTACGGGACCGGGCGGCGCAGACCGACTCCGGGGGAGTTCGGCCGCGCACCCGTTCCAGCCGGAGGAGAAGATCGACCCGGAATCGCTCGGAGAGCCTGCGGCGATGGATTCCTCCCCCGACTGGTTGCTGGAATTGTGGGGAACCGGATCATCGCTACAGCGAATGTTCAAGGCGGCTGGGACGTTTTTGTTTCCGCTGCGACACCGCGGGAACCACCGTCAAAGATTGCCCGGACTGCGGAGAGGCATGGAGGGCCGAGGACTCCCGCGGATCGAGGGGGAGCACCCCGAGTCCCGAGCGACGCGACCCACCAACCGCGAGCGAGCGCGGACGCGCCCGGGCCCTCAATTGAGTGACCGGGGCGAGCCCTGACCCGGCAGGACCGGACGAACGAGAGCCGCGACGACTCGTGGCGCAACTGAGCCATCGTTCTTTTTTTGTGTGTCGGCAGATCTTTTTTTTCTTTTTTTTTTGTCGTACGGTCCTTTCTTTTTTTTTCTGATTGAGGCGTTATGCGGCATTTTGTGTT
>NW_021851486.1:0-1017 GCF_003651465.1 Formica exsecta | reverse complement strand
CCTATATTTTTAATGTTTTAATATTGTTTGAATTTTATTTTAGTGGAATTTGAATTTAATTGTTTCTGAAATATTATTTTTGAATTATATTTATGAATTTGTTTTTATTTTCGTATTTATTCTTGATCTATACTGTGGTTTTGACTTTGTTTTAATCCATTCCATTGATAGTATGAGTTGTTCGGTGTTCCCAACGATAATCCAAATTTATTAATCGACAATAAATAATAATATTAAATAGAGGCTCTCGCAAATAAAATCTAATTTAATAATAGGGCAATAGAGCCAAGCGCGGTAAATAGTGCGCAACAAAGCTTTATTTAAAATACGACATCAAGTTAATAAAACGTTATGCGGAACGCTAATTACTTGTAAGTAACACTTTGCCATCATTCATGTGACTTCTTCACATTGTTATTCACTCCATCTTGATTTACAGTTACATTACTTACTCACTTGAACACAAACATGTGGGAGTTTTTAATTTTCGGCCTATCCACCGTTAACTTGATCTTCCTCACAATGTCGTGGACAAGGAATAATGTTTAGCGTCGCGACTATGCTAAGAGATCTATATTTGTAACTGCGTTCTTTTAATCGTTAAGACCATGCGATTGCAAACTCGTTCTTTAATTTTATTTGTATTTTTTATATACTAATTGTCAATTTTGCGCTGAAGATGGCTAAAATAAGTAGCCGAAACGTCCGTTTTATTTTGATGTCGTATTTTAAACACGTTTTATTAATTTGATGTGTCGTATTTTAAATAAAGCATTGTTGCGCACTATTTACCGCGCTTGGCCCTATTGCCCTATTATTAAATTAGATTTTATCTTCTTATGTTTAACTTCTTATCCTTAACATTACTTCTTAGTTAATTCTTGTTTAATTGTGCGTGAAAGGATAACATAGTTTTATGAATTTTTACTTAATTTATAAAGAACATTTTATATGAAGTTTGTAAATACAATATTGGTTCTTCCAATAGGATCAAAAATAAGATCTCAAGATATCAAG
>NW_021851485.1:0-223 GCF_003651465.1 Formica exsecta | reverse complement strand
CCTATTTGAATAAAAGGACGTTTCAACAAAATTTAATAAAAACTGCAAAATTCACAAAAAATAAGTTTAAAGCGAGTAATAAAACCATGCTAATTGTATTTTTAAAATAGCTTTGGCTATATTCTCAGAATAGAATTTTGTATAGCTTTCAAAAAACATTGTATGTATGATTTTAATGCAACGATTTACAATAGGCAACTTTAAATGAATATATGCTTAACAA
>NW_021851484.1:208-471 GCF_003651465.1 Formica exsecta | reverse complement strand
ATTCTAGCCCATCCATTTTGAGATAACGGATCTATTTACAATCTATAATCTACAATCTATTTACATTTACAATATCTACACAGATCCGTTAACTCAAGATAAAATAAAATTCATCACTCACCGGCACTGATGCGCAACAGCGGAGTTGTTGGTCTTGAGGCTACATTGTCTGTAACATATAAATATAAAGTCCAAATTATAGCAGCGTCCAAAATATAATTAATATTTCGTGCGGAATATTTTATATCCGATGCGTACAATAC
>NW_021851484.1:0-171 GCF_003651465.1 Formica exsecta | reverse complement strand
TATAAATACGGAACAATTTTATAAATTATAAAAAGACTTTTTTTTCACATAGAAACTTTTATAGGATTTATGTAAAAGTTTTTCTTTTTAATTTTTTTGTGTTTAATTTATTCAAATAAAGAGATTGAATAATGCGCATACGCGACTTTTAACAACTGATATACAAATAAT
>NW_021851483.1:7692-7790 GCF_003651465.1 Formica exsecta | reverse complement strand
TGATGTAAATAATTTGTACGGATGGGCAATGTGTCAACTTTTGCCGATTTTGGATTTTCGATGGGTCGACGACGTATCCGATTTTGATACATCATCGA
>NW_021851483.1:335-435 GCF_003651465.1 Formica exsecta | reverse complement strand
CTCACAATTTTCACAATTTTAAAATCTGAATTTCAAAATTTATCGAATGACAATTTCAATTTATTAACACGGAAGGGCGTCTTTCCGTACGACTGCGTCA
>NW_021851483.1:0-223 GCF_003651465.1 Formica exsecta | reverse complement strand
AGCGGTTCTCCATTCGAACGCTGGGCGAATATAGCGACTTGTATCTCAAAATTGATGTATTGTTATTAGCAGACATTTTTGAAAATTTCCGCGAGAGTTGTATTAAAAGTTATGGGCTCGACCCCGCGTATTATTATACTCTTCCCGGAAACATATGGGACGCCATGTTGAAGCATAAGAATATTACATTCAAATTGCTTACGGATATCGACATGGTTTTATT
>NW_021851482.1:1755-24989 GCF_003651465.1 Formica exsecta | reverse complement strand
GAATTGATCGCTTCTGGGATATATTCTTCAACCAAAGCGTACATGAAAAACGCATTTGGTGGGAAATATTTATTTCAACACAAATTGATCAACAATAATGAACTAGCAGAGAAAGAGAGAGAGAGAGAACGAATGAAGAGCAAGCGAGATAGCTAACATGAAAGACTTCCGAAGTTTAGCTCGAGAGGCTCGCTTTATCTATAATCTCTCGCGTTATATATAGTTACTGTAAAATTTTTGTTTTTCGCGCTTATTGATCCGAAAATAATTACAATAAATTAATCTATCGCGACATCACGCAACTAATCTACTGCTCTGTTTTACTCTTGAGCCTCGATCTCGCACACACACATATGCACGAAAGTGTTGCATCGTAAAATCTTTTTTATTAAGCTTCTAAACACACTTCTCTAAGCTCACTTATACTCTTTGATGAAATGCCGAGTGCGGGGTTTACTCATTAGGCACATGCAGATTACAAATTTGTTATATTAAGTAAATGTTGACGGTAGAAGCCGATAACAAAACTGATTTTTCTCATTTTTTTTTACTTTTCATATGAAATGTTAAATTCCGCACTCCGTTATTATGTATACCTTAATTGTGGAAAAGGATTTGTTGATATCTATAATCAACAAAGAGATTTTGAATTTTAACTAATATTCGCATTCTGTCGGTAATCCGGCATCCTCTTAAGTTATATAAGAGAATCTATATGTTTAGCAAGCAAATATTTTCTTTACAGGATTTCAATTTATCATAGCATTGAAAGACAAAAATACTGCTTTAATTGGACAAAGTTTAATGGCACAAACTGTTTTTTTGGTAAAGCTATCAGTGTACAGCTTTATCGGAAGTTATCTAAAGTCCCAAATGGAAGATATAGGCTACTCTATTTATCAAAGTGCTTGGTATGAATTTCCTATCAAACTGTCGAAAAATCTAGTCTTCATCTTTATGCAGACAGAAGCTCCAGCCATGTTTCAAGCTGGAAATTTTATTGTGGTAAATTTGTCAACTTTAGTAAACATTTTGAAAACTTCTTTTTCATATCTGTCTGTACTTCGTATAATGGTCGATGTTTGAAATATAACATGTGTAAATATAAAATATTTTTAGAAACTATAAATTTATAATATGTTTGACAAAATAAAAAATAACTAAAATGTTATAGTTTATTCAAATGTCATCAATAAAATTGTTAATTAAAATCGTATTTAATTATTATCAATCATTGCACTCATTGGATTATTATATTAATGCGGCAAGATAAAACTTAACAATTTTATTTATCTATATCGCATTATATATTCTCAGTATGCCAACTGCGATGACCTGCAACATAAAGAAAGAAGTGTGTTATTCGCTATGTATTTTCACTTTGGACAGATTGAATCTATACTATTTAATTTAACGGATAACCAGATTAAATAAAATGTAGTATAGATACGTAGGAGGAAAACACACACTTTTTTTCTAACATTTCACATAGTAAAGGAATAGTTGCTCCACGGACGACAACAATTTAGAATCTGTGATATGAATTTTTATTCAACAAACACATATTGCATAAAAGCGTGACCTGCATTTACATTTCATAATGTTTTAAAAGTATCGAAGCAGACTGATAAGCATGTACAGTCTGTTTGATAAGAGCGTGTCCGGCTCTCGATAAACAATTTATTGTAATGACTTGGAATAAAATACACACATACTACTTGATTAGAACTATGATGCTTTATTATTAATAAGTTGTCTAGTCGCCTTCGTTCTCAATAATTGCCTGGCATCTCCGAGGCATATTTTCACCTAATTTATGGCACACTCTTGAGGTGACTTAGAGATTTCCAGATCAACTGAGTTTGTCGAACTAACTCATTGACTTTCCAAATTTTCTTTCCACGAAGTTTAAGCTTCATCCAAGACCAAACGTTTTCAATGGGATTTGCAGCCGGTGATTGTGACGGTCAATCCACGGCTTCGAATCGCGAAATCACGAATTGCGTATGCGGCACTCATGGCGAAATATGTCTTTTTATCACGAAGATCGAACGTCAACTGAAGCTTTCTATACAAAGCATCTTAGGCGAAGGGTCTCTCTACCGGCTCCTGTTGAAATTTTCCGTTTAACGATTTTCAAGTAAAAGTTTTGCCGGACACGTTCTTATCAAACAGACTGTATATCTTTCACGTTGAATAAAAAATAAATCGTAATACCAGCATTTTGTGTTGATACAACATCGTCGGTGGCTCTAAGAGTGTAGAGAAAATTTGATAAGAAAATATCTCTTACGTAATATCCCTCATGAATAAAAAATAAGTTGGAATACCTGCGTTCTGTCGATATAGGGAGCAGATCATCGGTTGGCATTAGTTAGAGTCATTATCTCGACAATGACAAATAAACAGTGGAAGAACGATATCGCATACGCGATGACCCCTTTCAAATTGATTACGTGGCCTATCGGCGTATGGCCACTTCAAATTTATAACATTTATTCGCTATTGCGTTGTGCTTTAGGCACTTGTTGTGCGGTAAGTATCTTTGAGAACTCGCATATCATTGATACAATCGCGACCGTTTGAAGACAATGAAGAATATTTTTTATGTTGATATTGCAACGCTCTAAAGTACATTTTGGCGTAGAAATGAGAATATAAAAACTTTACATTTCCTATTCTTGATAACTCCTATTCTTGTATATGGTGAAACGCTTTTTCCAGCTGTAATAACATTTTAGATGGGTTGTTTATCAATACAATTGTAAGTCGTTGAAAAATTCTAAGGAATAAGAAAGATAATCTTTTTATATGATTTATGTATGTTTTTTTTTAATCATATGAAAAATTATACGATTCTTTTCGAGAAATGTTATAGAAAGCATGCATTATACATTACTTATTTTATGATTCTATCATAACAATTATATGTGAAACAAATTTGATAATATGCTACAAAATATCACATAAATTTTAAATAACATTT
This sequence comes from Formica exsecta, assembly GCF_003651465.1. Classification (NCBI taxonomy): domain Eukaryota; kingdom Metazoa; phylum Arthropoda; class Insecta; order Hymenoptera; family Formicidae; genus Formica; species Formica exsecta. The sequence continues at coordinate 22,003 of NW_021851482.1, read as the reverse complement.
ACTTTTGTGAAATTTTTTTGTGTTTTAGATTTTGAGGCACGATTACGATAACTACGGCCCAAGAACCAAATTTTCGTTTCGAATCTAACCCAATCCATCTCCCACCCACACAACAAAATTGTGAGGTGGACCTCGCTTCGCGTTGTAAAGTATATGCATGGACGCAGTGGGTTCCGCCCCCCCCTACGGGGGGGCTCCACTTCCGAAAGATATAACCTAACCCAAACCTATTTCTGATTTGAAACTAAAATTTGGTTTGGGTTACGTTATATAACTCAAACCTAATTTTCGTTTCGAATTAAACTTTAACTTTAAATATCTCAAAAATTATAAGAGACTACCGATTAAGTTATAAGGACAAGTTACTCAGGATCATGATCTTGACAACATATGTCAAGGTCAACATCGTTGGATCCGTTTTTATAAAGTTTTATTATCATGTCCAATACTTTAAAGTGATATATCTCGAAAACTATTGGTCGGAAACTTTTTTTACTATTTTTCCCGTGTTCCTTGTCAGAAATGTCCTCAGAAACGACCTTTCAAATAGGGGGCCGTAATTGTCGTAATCACCCCCAATTTTGACATAAAAAATTTTTTTATTTATTTTAATAATATCTTCTTTTTTTATTTTAATATTGAAGGACTACATATAATCAAATATATAAATAGGATACACAAATAGGATATACAATTAGAAAGTATCGTCATTATATTTGTATTTGTTTATAATTAAAAAAGTCTAGGTCTTTTATTATTTTAACAATAACAACAAAAATTCTTACAAATATGGGTAAGATGCTGGACAACTGGGTAAGATGCCATCATTCCGTAATTCTTAAGTTCTTTGATAAAGATTTTTTATTTAATCAAAGTAATTTCAAAGTATATGCCTTACGTAATAATCAACATAGTTATAATTATATTAAATTGTATAATATTAACTTTTTATACATTTGCGATTAGATTTTATAGAAAGTAACTTGATGTCGATATCTGCATGCCGGAATAAGATGCTAGAACTATCATCTTTCCCCGATAAAAGTGCGGCATCTTACCACACAGTAAACATTAAATATAAAAATTAAAAAAAGATACAAAATACATGATAATGTTTGTAACGAATAGGTTACATGATTTACTAAGAATATTAATTTAAATAAATCTACTCACACTTGAGGAGTACTTACACATAAGTATTATGTAGCAATAATGTTATATTTTAGAGTACTATACGATAAGATTTAAACTAGCCATATTTTTTTAACTTACCTTGATTAATTTAAAAATATAGCACAAAGAAACGACAGCGCACTGTCGTTTCGTCATCTGTACTATACACGATCAACTGAGTAGATTAGTGGTATCCTTAAAAACTTAAAAAATAATGGAAAAGAGCCATTTTACATGTCATCTTCCTCCGAGTTGCCCTATGTGATTATATGTATAATATTTTGCATAAATCAGAAAGAGAGAGAGAGAGAGAGAGAGAGAAAGAGAGAAATTGAGCGAGAGTAGGAAAGAGAAGAAGCATGAGAGTAAAAAGTAGCATTCAAATATTTTTTTACATAGAAATATTTGTTAGAAAAAATTTACATTGAGTTAGGAATGAAATATATTTTCATTTTGAGCACAAAACATCATGTATGGGGAAATGTATCAACAGAGCCTAGTTGTGATCTTGCCTTCCATGGAGCTATACATGGGCTGTACTGACGTAGAGCAGAACGTAGACTGTCTGATGTTAATCTGTTGCGGACTTCTCGGTGTGTTGAAGACGACATGGTTCCGCATTTATGCAGATGGTTTAATTACCAATTACGACTCTGCTCTAAACGATTATCTGACGATTGACAACACAAGAGAGCGCGACATTATGCGAAAACATGCTTTTATAGGAAGAATTCTTTGTTGTTCCATGCTGGGCTTTTCTTACTTTAGTTGTTTAATATATGGGATAATTCCTATATTGAATTACGACCAAGGTAATCGGATTAACATAACAAACGAAGATATGATATTGGAGTATACTATACCATCAAGATGCGCTCTAGAATATTTCAATTTTCCAATCAGCATGTATAAACTCACTTGTCTCGTCGAAACTGTTATAATGATACTGGCAACTACAGCTAATCTTGGTAATATTTATCTAATTTTTTATAGGCATTTTGAGTCTTATCCAGTATTGCTAGGAAACAAGAATTTTTTATTAAAAAGTATATTTTTCTACAATACACACACAAAGATTTTTATTGATTTTATTAATATTATGCACTTTTTTGAATATAGATAACATTGCAAAGGCGCAAAAGTTTGCGTGGTTTCACAGCAAACTGTTCCATTGAGATAGTCCGAGATGCATTAAAAGCGACCAGTTCTCCTGATCATATTAAAATAGATAGCAGAATTTCTTTTTTTAAGAAATATAAATGAAAATGATTACACATGGTTGTTTCAATGTATCTCGATACTACTTGTTCACTGCCCGACAATGATTCATTCCGTTTCCCTAGGGAGATAAACATAGGAGTGGGGATATTTATCCTACGTTCATCGTATGAGTACCCTCACTTCTACATTCACTTCGCTAAGAAAACGGACATTATCGGCCAATGTTTAAAAAAGAAAAACTTAAAATTTTCGAAAACTTTTACGCCTTATGCAATGTATATCATGTTTTATATACAGTGAGGGCACACATGCGCCAAATAAACATGTGCTTACGTGTCGAGACTCGAGATTTGTTGTGATAGAAACGGACAGAACTTTCCGGTAGACCTAATACATATACACATATACACATATACGCATATGCGCATATACGCATATATCTATATATCCATATATACAGGGTGTAAATGAAAAAAATATATGGAGCATATCATCAGATACAGGCCAACAATCTAAATCGAAAAGTCCTGAACCATTTTTTGATCTAAGCTTTCTTCTCATTGTTATACGATGTTAAAGTTAGTTAATCAGCGCCTATTTATACAGCGGAAAGCCGTCTCGCTACTCCGACCCCCACCGTACTTTCCCTGCTTTCCGCTGTAGACAGGCGCTAATTAGCAAACATTGTTTAACAACGAAAAGAAAGTTCATATCAAAAAATGGTTCAGGACTTTTTGATTTGGATTGTTGTCCTGTATCTGACGGTGTGCTCTATATATGTTTTTTTCAGTTATACCCAAGTTTATATATACACATATAAAGGGTGATTCAAAACAACCATTTGTCCTTAAAAGGTCGTATTCCTGAATCAATTCTAAGACGATTTTTCCGTTACGGAAATTTCATCTGAAGCTTAGTTTTTAAATTATAACAAGAAAGAGTTAGCGAATTACGGGACGAGTACAGAAGGTAGGCAGGGGCGGCGCAACTCACCGTCCGATGCAAGCGCTTACATGAGCTACAGCTGATCGAGTGCTGTTTGCTACACGCGATGGATGTGTGTGTGTGTGTGTGTGTGTGTGTGTGTGTGTGTGTGTGTGTGTGTGTGTGTGTGTGTGTGTGTGTGTGTGTGTGTGTGTGTGTGTGTGTGTGTGTGTGTGTGTGTGTGTGTGTGTGTGTGTGTGTGTGTGTGTGTGTGAACGTGTACGCGTAATACTCACATACACACAATCTCTTTCTCTCTCTCTCTCTCTTCCCCCCCCCTCTCTCTCTCATTCGCTCACTCACTCATTCACTCACTTATTCTTACCTTGTAGAGATTCGATTCTTCATACTGTTCACAAATAATTGCTGCACGGCCGTGGATAGCACGAGAAATGTTCCAATGTGACACACGTAATAAGAAACACGTAACAAGCAATAAGAGAAGTTTTTTTCATTCATGAATTGTATAGACACTTTTACTCACGCACTTAATCGATAAAATAAAAAATTTATTAACGATTATAACGGATAATCACAATCGATCACTACTGATTAATTATTCACTTAATTACTTGAAGAAACGCGTTAAATGCACAGCGTACGTTACTCGACGCGGAGACCGCGCGACGACAACAAGCGCGAACATGTGTCATGTAATTGGGCGCGTTCAGCAGAGAAAACCGCTCAGTAGCAATCGAACGTGATTGGCTCTTACTTTTAGAACCAACAAATTAACGTCGAGTGTTGACAAGACAATAACTGAGCGCTTTCTCTGTCGAACGCGCCCATTGATACAAGTTCGCGCTTGGCAGCGCTAATACCGATATAGCTTGCTTGTTGCCGTCGCTCGGTCTCCGCGCGCGCGCGCCCACACACACACACACACACACACACGCGCGCACACACGCACACACACACACACATTCATTGCGTGTAGCAAATAGCACTCGATCAGCTGTAGCTCACGTAAGCGCTTGCATCGGACGGTGAGTTGCGCCGCCCCTGCCTACCTTCTGTACTCGTCCCGTAATTCGCTAACTCTTTCTTGTTATAATTTAAAAACTAAGCTTCAGATGAAATTTTCGTAAAGGAAAAATCGTCTTAGAATTTATTCAGAAATACGACCTTTTAAGGACAAACGGTTGTTCTGAATCACTATTTATACAGGGTGGACCATTTTAATAAATCCACACGAATATCTCGAAAACTGAGCCCGATAGACAAAAATGTTTCAAACAAAAGTTGCATAGTTTCGAGCGAGCCATATGATGAAAATATGGATTTGACCTTGAGTGATCCTTTCAAGGCCAGGTCAATGTGATCGATGTTTTCTTAAACGGAACTCCCCATTTTTATTGCATATTGGGAAGTCCTACCCTACCCGCCGTATTCTCCAGACGTTGCTCCCTCTGATTATCACTTGTTTCGATCAATGGCACACGGCTTGGTTGATCAGCACTTCCGGTCTTATGAAGAAGTAAGAAATTGGATCGATTCGTGGATCGCTTCAAAAGATGACCAGTTTTTTCAACGCGGGATTCGTACGCTGCCCGAAAGATGGGAGAAAGTAGTGGCCAGCAATGGACAATACTTTGAATCATAAATGTATAACCAGTTTTTTACAATAAAACCTCGAATTTCGGAAAAAAAAACGGCGGAAGCAAAGTTGTACACCTAATATAATAAAGTATTTTTTTATTAAATACTTTTCGAATTATTTCATATCTTAATCTGACATATTTTGATATAAAAAATAAAAAATCTCATGTTAGCGGGTACAAATGAGAGAGAGAATATTAGGTTTAGAGTCACTTTAATTATCTATTTTGACTCTCGCGGCTCTAGCTAACGGTGTGTCTGTCGTCGCGCGGCGGCTGCTTATATACGGCAGCAAAATACAACCGACTTTTCGAAAGGATCCCATCGCGCGAGAGCACGTCTCGGTATCCGTCCTCGGCAGATATTATATCGGCAAACAACAAAAAACAGTAAATACGTGAGCAGGCATGATCCTAATGGTTATCTTGTTATGCCGAAAAGTCGCTAACAGTTCGGCCATTCTGACATTAAGCCGTCCCGGCCTGACTTTCGCATAAAACAGAGTCACAAAATCGCAGTCAAATACATAAAATTTATCAGTTCATAAAATTAGCGCAGATTCGCAAAGTCACAATTTTATATAGGGGCGCATTTGGTCGGACGCCACTACGCCGCTATAAGGTCGTTGCGTCAATTGAAATCCGTCGACATCAGCTATTACATATCTATCGTGATCGAGTACTCTTTTTACAACATACAAACCCTTGAATCTCGGCACAAGTTTCTTATTTATTCCCGCTGTGGTTTCTACGTTTTTAATCTCAACATAATCACCCAATTTATATTTACGGGCGGGCTTTCGCCGCAAGTTATATCGCTCGATGCTCTGTTACTGAGATTTGTTTATGTTTGTTTCGGCGTCATATCGGAGCCGATCGAGATCACGTTCCGCATCCATATCGAGTTTTCTTTTCTACTCAAGGCCAAACAACAAGCGAGTCGGAGTCTCGTCGGTTGCGCAACAGACAGTGTTATTTAAGGAATATTCAACATCTTTCAAAACGTCATTCCACCGGGAGGGTGTCATGCTCAGTTTTGCTAACATCGATGTTATTACCCGATTAAATCGCTCGACCTGCCCGTTAGCCCTCGGTGTTCCAAACAGCGACCAAAACGTGGTCGACCCTCGCAGTCTTTAAAAATTCCTTAAACGCGTCAGACGTAAAACAAGCGCCTCGATCCGAAATTAAGCGTTTCGGTTGACTATATGATCGAAAATAATCGCATAGATGATTAATTACTTCCTCCGCCGTAGTTGATTTACACGGGTAGATCCTAATAAATTTAGTAAAGGCATCAACGATGACAAATAAATGCCGATGCCCCTTCCCAGTTTTTTCTAGCGGCCCCAAATGGTCGACGTAGATAGTCGCGAAGGGTAAACTCTCTTTCGGGATGTTATGTAAATATCCCTCCGTCATGCCGCTCGACGGTGAAAACTCAATACATCGCAAGCAATTAGAGATATATTCTCTCACTTTTTCTCGGATATGCGGAACTCAGTAAATCTTAGTCATGTTATCGATGACTTTGTCAATACCTACATGACCAAGGTCGTCATGGCAAGTCCTAATTACATTGTTTTCCATAGACCGCGGCACATACAACAACAATTTCTTATTTCTATCTTTTCGATATACCAGCCCGTCACGCAATTCATATTTTATATCGCCCTTTTCAAGCTCGTTACGGATTTTCACGATTTCGTCGTCGCGGTCTTGGCAGATCGACAAGGTGCGCTCGAACGTACTCCTCTCAAGTACAAGTACGCTATGACAGCGACTAAGCGCATCCACATGACTCATACGCTTTCCCGGACGGTGGACGATCTCGCAATCGTAATTTTGCAGGAAGAGAGCCCAACGAGAGATCCGGGGATTGACATCTTTTTTACTTAAGTGAGTCGGAAACTGTCACAAGTAATGATTTTAAACTTCCGACCCGCGAGATAAACATGAAATCGTTTTATAGCGTATACGACCGCGAGACACTCCAGCTCAAAGCTATGATATTTTGACTCGGCAGGCGTCGTTCTCTGACTCTAAAATGAAATCGGCCGCCACGTCCTGTCGCTCTGTCTCTGGAGCAAAATTTCGCCGAAACCACTAATACTCGCATCGCAATGCAGCTGCTTTTCGGCGTGCGGCGAATAAATTGCTAACACCGGCCCATTTGACAAGTAATTCCTCAGCGCCTCAAACTGCATTCTCCGAGGCCCCGAATTTAAAGGTAGCATTTTTTTAATTAAATCGTATAGCGGTTTAGCTAGCACCGAAAATCCGGGAATAAACCGACAAAAATAACTCGCCAAACCAATAAATCACTGGACTTCTTTCGCATTACGCGGGATCGGATAATTCAATACCGATTCAATATTCTCGTCGCTCGAGCGAATGCCGTATCGATTAACGCAGTAACCCAAGTACTTTATCTCCGTTTGTGCAAAATAACACTTGTCAAGACGGAACTGCAAGCGATAACGGCCGGATAATTCAAAAACCTTCTGCAAGATCTCAATATAGTCGCCCATATTTTCCGTCGCGATCAAAATATCATCCAAGTAAAGTAATATTTTATTTTCTCGGACCAGCGGGGCGAACACGGAATGAACAAAACGCTGAAACACGCGCGGCGCGTTCGTCACCCCGAACTGCATGCGCAAATACTCGAACTGTCCTAGTGGTGTTATAAACGACGTATACTTCACCGATGCCGCGTGCATCTTGACGTGATGAAACCCGTCCTTCAGGTCTAGAATGGAGAAATATTTTTTATTCTTTAGACGGTCGATGTTATCGTCGATCAATTCCGTCGGAAATTATCCCGCACAGTGATTTTATTTAATTCGCGATAATTAACGCACAACCGAAAGCTTCTATCTTTTTTTTTGTGAGAACGATTGGGCTTGCATACGGAGAGCTGCTATGACGTATAACCCTTTCGGTCAAGAGCTTGTCCAGAATGCCGCGCAAGACTTCCTTGTCCGCGATCGACAACCTACACGGACGCGAACTTATCGGCTGTTTGTGTTTTAACGCGATGATCATCTCGAAATCGGACACGCGGCTCTCCACCCGCAAATCCCCGAGATAACACGACTCGTATGCCTTACAGATTTTTCCAATATTTTCCTCGCCAAGCTACATTGATCTGTAATTTGTCGCGCGGATTGGTAGCATCATCGCTGTTCTCGATCGCCATTATTTCGCTAATGTCGCTCGCTTCCTTATTCGCAATAATTTTAATTGTTTCTCCGAGTGTAACGCGGATTGACGGGCAGACCAGGAAATCTCTACCAAGAAGGACATTAAAGGCCATGGTATCGTCTGGAACGGTGTAAAATTTTATTTTTATGTCAATGTCCTGAACTTTTATATTACTGTGAAAAATGCCATTAATACGAAGCCGCGAGCCATTGATTCCGCAAAACTGGTCTGCGTCTCCATCAACCGGCAAACATAATTTACTCGGAACGTTACTATTTTTAATAAGGCTAATAGGCGACCCCGAGTCAACTACCGCAGTCAACTACCGCACCGTCAATATGATTATAATTCCCGCGCTCGTCCACCGCCGAGATACTCACGTCCACGAGGTAAGGGTCAAGAAACGCAATCGGCCGCTCGTCAACGCGATTTCCGCCGATCCTGCCGGTGCCTCCGCCACCGTTGGGCGCTCACGTCCGCACCCCGCCGCCAAATGCTCCAATGATCCGCAAATATACCACGCACGCCCGGCCGGCGCTGGCGGCCGTACGCACCGCGCCGCAACCGATAACACCGCACCAGGTTCAACCCCGCCAATTGCAACCTCGCTCGTCCGTCGGTGACCGCTCCCGCACCGCTCCTCCGATTCTCCGTCCATCTCGCTCCCGCCGACGACATAACCTCCACTCTCCCGCCGGCCGCCGACCTTACACCACCTCCCCTCCATCTCGCATCCCCGGTCCTTCCGGGTCCCGTCCTCCTGTCCTCGCGCTCGCAAGTGACGCTCTCAAATGCCTCCAGCAACTCCGCTTTTGACTGGAACTTCATGAGATGCGCCTGGTTCCGCAAGTGCACGTCCGTTATGCCCTCGATGAGATAATCGAGGAGCTCGTCCTCAGCCACCGGCACACGATTGGCAAGAATCACCTTCTCGTGATAATAGTCGCAAAACAGCTCGTCTCCTTTCCAAATGCGAGTTTCAAATTTTCTCCGGAGCGTCAATCTTCCTGGGCGCAAATCAAACATTTGCCCCATCTCTGTTAAAAGGTCTACTACGCTTAGCGTCAAATGTTCGGTTCTCGAGTAGAACCACGTCAAAGCGCGTCTCTTCAAACGGGAGCCAATCAAGATTCTCGTTGCATTTTCGTCGAGGTGATAAGTATTTCGCAATAGTTCGAGCTGATTTTTCCACCTCCAAAATGTGTTGTCGCTCGCGTCAAATTCAGGCAGCAGGCCTCTGACGCCTCTAACACTGCCGTTGCTCGACGCCTCCGATGACGTCGATGCGACCGACGCACCGCGAGCCAGCTCCTGCTCTCTTAGCAGAATTTGTCTCTCTCTTTCCCATAACTCTCTTTCTCTTCGCAAGAAAATCAGCTCTGCACGCTCCAGGCTCTCCAATCTTGTGGGCGACGTATCTTCGCGTTCACCTCCCGTCGCAGCGACCCGCTCCCTTTCGTCCTCCACTGCGTCAGCATAACCAGGACTCGATGCTTCTCGCCGTTCGCCCATCGCCGTCTACGCGCCCGAATCGCTGTCGCCGAGTCGCTGAATTAATTCAGCCTTCGCTCCTCCGGTCGGCAGCCCCTTCACCCGCAAGGCCTTCCTCAACTCCGCCACCGTAAAATCGTTACCTCGATGCGCGTTCATACTTTGTCTTTTAAATAGAGCAATCGACACACGAATCCGCGATCCCACTTCTGATATGCTGTTAGCGGGTACAAATGAGAGAGAAAGAATATTAGGTTTAAAGTCACTTTAATTATCTATTTTGACTCTCGCGGCTATAGCTAACGGTGTGTCTGTCGTCGCGCAGCGGCTGCTTATATACGGCAGTAAAATACAACCGATCTTTTCGAAAGGATCGAATCGCGCGAGAGCACGTCTCGGTATCCGTCCTCGGCAGATATTATATCGGCAAACAACAAAAAACAGTAGATACGTGAGCGGGCATGATCCTAACGGTATCTTGTTATGCCGAAAATTCGCTAACACTCGTAAAATATTTATTGTTCGATAATCTTACCGTAATACTTTTATATACAGAATAATGAGACAAATCAATTGGTATAAAAAAAATAATTGTTTTTAAGAAAAAGTATGTAATTATTTATAATGAACCTTATTAAACAATTAATTTTTTTTTACACTAATTGATTTGTCTCATTATTCTGTACATAAAAGTATTACGATAAGATTATTGAAAACTAAATATTTTACGAGATATCTTATTTTTTATGTCAGATTAAGATATAAAATAACTCGAAAAATACTTAATGAAAAAATATTTTATTATAGTGTTTTGAAAAGCTCTCGAGATAAGCTACAAGAATATGCAAAGAAAAATAGAGATTGCCATTTAAGAAATTAAAGAAGACCTTTACGTGACCTTGACGATGCTATTGAAGATCATAATATTGCTATGTAATGCGCCATATGAAATCCTACAACTTTTGTATAAAACATTTTTTTCTGTAACGTAACTCCTCCAAGATTTTAAGGGCTCCTGGTCTTTTTTGGATACTCTGTATACATATACAGGGTGGACCAGTAACTCTTGCCACCTCGAATATTTTCGAGTCTAGAACAGTTACGAAAAATTTTTTCCGGCGGCGGCAATCACTTTGAGCACATTTCATAAGAGTGAGTTTTTATTAATATTAATATTAATATTTTATTAATATTAATTTAACTATTTTTTTATAAATTATTTTATGTTTAATATTAATCGACAGTCTTGTAATTTACTTTCCTAACGTTTTTTGAGCTCCTCTATCGAATTACGCAAAAAAAAAATCGGTCCATTTGAAAAAGTGGAGTTGACCTTGAGAGCTCCGAAGCGCCGCCACCCCAACGAACTGTGTTACCACCACTCGATGGCCCCTTTGAAACTATAAAACTTTTGTAGGAAAAAATTTTTCGTAACTGTTCTAGACTCGAAGATATTTGACGTGGCAAGAGTTACTGGTCCACCCTGTATAATGCATATATACATACATACATTTATACATATACATACATACATACATACATACATACATGCATACATACATACATACATACATACATACATACATACATACATACATACATGCATACATACATACATACATACATACATACATACATACATACATGCATACATACATACATGCATACATACATACATACATACATACATACATACATACATACATACATACATGCATACATACATATACATATACATACATATATACAGGGTGTATCCTAAAAAGTGGGAAGTATTGCAATGAGAGATTCAGGACTCAAAAATAAGAGAAAAAATTCATATAAACATATGTCCAATATGACCTTGTTTCCGAGTTACAGCCTGTTTTATTTTCCAATATTTCCAACTTTTCCGCATACAAAAGTCTAATTCTGACTGCATTATCATCGGAAAATCCGTATATGAAATGTATGTCTGCCATTTAATTGTTTGACCAAGCCATAATTTTTTTAAACGTAGACTATTGCGTTAATAACGCTAACGTACGATACGAATACTTTACTTTCACTGAGCACAAGATACGAACCGTACTACTTACAATACAAATAATACGCGTTTATGTTTACAAATTAACAAGATCTCAAGTTCTTTAAATCTTGTACATAAACAGCGGGAAAGAGGGAGGGAGGGAGAGAGAAGGGGATGGAGTGGGAGGGAGAGGGGGAGGAAGAAGGAGAGGGCTGGGGAGAGGGAAAGGGAGAGAGAGAGAGAGAGAGTTGCAAAGTAAAAAGATAAAATTTTGCTAATATGCTTCATGGATAAAAAGAAGCAGAAAATAATGTTATATAAACATTACTCCGAAAATGTTTTGTTATCACACCAGATGTGAAATTATACAGGGTGTATCCTAAAAAGTGGGAAGTATTGCAATGAGAGATTCAGGACACAAAAATAAGAGAAAAAATTCATATAAACATATGTCCGATATGACCTTGTTTCCGAGTTACAGCCTGTTTTATTTTCCAATATTTCCAACTTTTCCGCATACAAAAGTCTAATTCTGACTGCATTATCATCGGAAAATCCGTATATGAAATGTATGTCTGCCATTTAATTGTTTGACCAAGCCATAATTTTTTTAAACGTAGACTATTGCGTTAATAACACTAACGTACGACACGAATACTTTACTTTCACTGAGCACAAGATACGGACCGTACTACTTACAATACAAATAATACGCGTTTATGTTTACAAATTAACAAGATCTCAAGTTCTTTAAATCTTGTACATAAACAGCAAACCGATATCCAAGTATGCTATCTTAACTCTATCGCAAAATAAAATAAGCTATAATTTGAAAACGAGGTCATATCGGACATATGTTTATATGAACTTTTTCTCTTATTTTTGTGTCCTGAATCCCTCATTGCAATACTTCCCACTTTTTAGGATACACCCTGTATATATAAAAGCGATATTATTTGCTACATTTTGTGATACATTACTTTTGATTACAAAAATAATAATTAAATTATAATAGTAATAATAAGTATTGTTTTGTGTTTTACTATTTGTAATAAAATCCGTAATATAATAGTGCTATTTTATATATTATACAAAATATTTATTTGGGAGAGGAACATAGTAGTGTAATTTTTTAATAAAAATAATATGCATTTTAATTATCTCGAGAAAATCTATAATATTTCTATAAATGTAAGATTGATTTTATAACAAATACTATTTCAAATCCTCACAAATTGAATTTCTTCTCACAATAAGTACTTAATTAACTATTGATTTCATATTTAGTTCTTATTTTTTAGGTGAAAATTATTGTTTAGTTTTTTATTTTTTATAGAAAAATTATTTTTCGAGGGAAAATTTTTAAAAAGTTCTTTTTTAGGGATTAAGTTATTTTTTAGAAGAAAATATTTGTTTAAACTTTTTATTGCGCACAAGTTGGGTTTTTTATGTATTTGGCGTACTTTTCTTACCTGTGTCAGGTTTTGTTTAGTAGAATATATAGGGTGAGTCATTTTAATCAATACACGCAAATATCTCGTAAAATAAGCAAGATGGAAAAAAATGTTTTATTTGAAAGTTGTAGGGTTCAGAGGGGGACACCTGATGGTGACCTTGATTCTGATCTTAGAGTCAAATTTAGGGGTTATTTTAAGGTCAACTTGATTTTCTTAAATGGAATTATCAATTTCTCATATCATATTCTTATAGCCCTTGTTGAGACCTTTTGAAAACTTTATAATAAAATATATATCTTTTGATTACAAAAATAAAAATTTAATTATTATATAATTTAATAATTTAATAATAAATAAGTAATAATAGTAATAATAAGTATTGTTTTGTATATCAATGTGCAATAAGGCAGTACTGTGTATCAATGCATTTTCCAAAGGTAACGACGCGTTGTTTCTTAACATTACATTGCATGTTTGCGGCCAAATAAATATTCTGAGGATACATTTCATCAACTTTGATGTTACAAGTCCGCGAATCAACGATCGTTTCAATGCGTTAATTCAAAGACATCGTTATCTGATAACGCTGACTAGAGAACTTGCTGATCTGATCAGTTTCATATTGCTGATGGAATTATTCATTATCAGCATATTATTATGTATAATGGGTGAATATTACGTTACTTATGATTTTTTAGAAAAATATATAAATTACACATTTTTAAAAGATATATTCAGCAAATATAACACAAATATTCTTTTCAGGATTTCAGTTTATGTTCGCGTTGAAAGTCAATAATACTGTTATGGTAGGAAAGAGTTTAATGGTACTGAGTGCTTTTATGACACAATTAACGCTGTATGGTTTTATCGGGAATTATCTGAAATCTGAAATGGAAGACATAGGGCTGTCTATTTATCAAAGTGCTTGGTACAATTTTCCTGAAAACTTAACAAAAAACGTAATTTTCATTCTTATGCAGACAAAATCTTCAGTCGCGTTGCAGGCTGGAAATTTCATTGTAGTCAATCTGTCAACTTATGTGAGCATTTTAAAAACCTCTTTTTCATATTTGTCCGTGCTTCGTATAATGCTCGAAGTGTGAAATAAAAGGTGCAAATAAAGGAGAGAGAAATCTGCAATTTGTAAATATTTAATGCGTTCGATATAGCACGACATGTTTTCAAAATAGAATTGCATGAAAAAATATTTATTAAAATGTCACGTGAATAAACTTAACATCCTCCATAATCTGCTTGTGCTATTTCAATTTTTCCTATTTAATATCAATAATACTACACACACTTGAAATTACTAGAAATTATTAGAAGAAGTGCAGCGTATTTGAGATACTGTTGATATTATAATTTGGAATACCACGAAAAATTGATGATTTTATATTGTCATTTATCAGCAAATATTGAAATTAGATAAAAATTCGTACAACAAAATATCTGAAAATGCCGCCAGGACTAATGTTCCATTATGACTGTGGCAAGCAAGTTTGTGTAGATTCGAAATTCAAAACTTTTTGGTAAGTATTAAATATCCCTTATTATTGTTATAGTACTTATAAGTAATTTTTATAATTGTTATAAGTTTATGCGTTAACTAGATTGTGTATAAATTAATTTTGACAATTGCCTCTAATTTTTGTGATTTATTAATGTATTTTTTTAAATTCAATTTTGACAAAATGGTGAATGTTTCTAATTTTGAATATCTAAGATGTTAATGTAATGTATGTAATGTATATAATATATGCTCCGAGTATCCATTGCTACATGGAACTTCTCAGCTAAAATGCAATGTATTTTTTCTGGAAAGGCGCTTTAGATATAACGTTTGAGATGAATCATAAATGATGTGCTTCATATGTAACCATTGGATGCACAATGAATGTGTTGACTTTGACAGCGACACTTATGTGTATGATTATTGTAAATTAAAAATAGGATAATTGCAAATATAAAAAAATATATTATAATATGGAATACATTATTCCAGATTATCGACACCTTTTGAATTTTAATCATTTAAGTGTTAGTTTAAGTTTTCGACTTTGATTTCTCTCTCCTAAAGAGTAAGAAATCTGTTAAGTTTTTGTTTTTTATAATAAATAATTTATTTATCTATTAAAAAGATATTTTAAATTCCACCAAAAAGCACAGATTTGGCCTCAAGATTATAAAATAAAACTGATAATTCAAATATGGTGCGCTTTCCTACTAATGCATTATCATATTTAAACAGTTTCTGACATGTAGAATTATCCATGTCGCGTTATTTTCTATCAGTTTTTTTATGTAGCCCCTGTAGAATAAAAAATAATAATTTATTTTCTCATATTTTCACTTTTAAATAGATCGAAGATATACTACTTATTGTTAGCCAAGCGAATATCGAGATAAAATATAGTACAATGTACGCGTATATAGGTGAAACGCACATGTTTCCACGCAATAAAAGAAATAGTTGCTTAATGGACGAAAGCAACTTAGAAATTGTATCATGTAAATTATTACTCAACGACAATTTTATGTAAGATCGTGGTATTTGCATTGAGTCATAATGCCTGAAGAGTATAGAGGCAGACTGATAAGCATCTATACTTTTCATGTTGAATAAAAAATGAGTTGGAACCTGCGTTGTGTCGATATAGCGAGCAGATCACCGGTTATTGGGATCAGTTCGAGTCATTGTCTCGACAATGGCAAGCAGACGATGGAAGGACGACATCGCATACGCGATGACCCCTTTCAAATTGATTTCTTGGCCCCTTGGCGTTTGGCCATTACAAGTCTATAACTTTTATTCATTATTACGCAGTATTTTGAGTATCTGTTTCTTGATATGCACTTTCATTTGAATGCGAACATGATGATCATTGACGTGCGATCGTTTGAAGATAACGTAGAATATTTTCTACATTGATCTTGAAACGCTTTAAAGAAAATTTCGGTATATTTGGATACTAATATTAAATATACAATTTTTGCATTTTTGACAACGTATATAGAGTGAAACGCTTTGCTCCAACATTAATAACTTAATGGATAAGTCATACAATATGTACAATCAATAACGATCGTAAGTTATTTAAAACTATTTAAAAAGAACTTCTTTCTTGAATTTTATAATTCATTTACATTTATTTTCTAATTCAGATGTTTAAAGATAACAAATTTTTTTTCGAGATATATTATATAGTAAATACATTAACTGTAGTAAAACACGTCTATAAATCTTGATCTTGATGTATATTGTCAAGATCTTGATCCTAAATAACATTTAAAAATTTTTCAACGTGTATATGTATGTACGTACATGTATGTAAAGATCTGTGTATTTGCTAAATGTCTGTATAAATTTGTATACGTAGTATTTAAATAGTATTTATATAAATTATAAATAATTTGAATTTTTCATTGGTAATATCTATATTTATATCTAGATACATGAACTTTAATGAATATTTATTTATTTATAATTTTTTAATAAACAAGGCGATAACTAACAAAGCTCACTTGTAGATTACTTAGGGTCATGATATTAACAATATATGTGAAAATCAAAATCATCTACAAGTGTTACATTAAAGTAAACGTGCTACTATGCCATATGTATATATATGTATATAGTAAATATGCATATTAGGTTACACCTCACCGATGACTTTGACCTTGACATATGTTGTCAAGGACATAAATTTTAGTTTTAAATCAGGAATAGGTTTGGGTTAGGTTATATTTTCCGGAAGTGGAGCCCCCCCGCAGGGGTGTCGTAACCCACTGCGTCCACGCATATACTTTCTCATCCATGCAACAATAGTGGGGCTGACTGTCTCTCTGTCTCATACATATGAGCTACACTATTTATTTTATAATTCTATCATTTATAATTATTAATTGTTATTATTGAGAGAAAACAAATTAAATAAATAGTATTGTAAGATTATAGACAACATAAAGTTGTTAAATTGTTGTGTTATGTTCTGCAGCGGGAAAAATATTTGTACAATTTTTATCACGTACATGTTATTTTATTAACTTTCTTTTATTAAGCATTATTTATATATTCCACATAAAAAATGAAAATACTTTCCCTGCAATTAATTTTATAGATAAAAAAAATTAATAGATAAATAGATAGATATATAAATAGATAGAGACATGATAAATAGGTAGAGACATGATAAATAGATAAAGAGATAGATAAATAGGTAAATAAATAGATGGAGACATAAATATAAAAAAGAGAAAGAATGGGAGAGAAAAAAATTATTATGCTTATACATTTGTATTTAAATATACATGCTTATACAAATCTGTCAAACTAAAATAAATATATCAACAGGACCTAGTGTTGATCTTACCTCTTATTGAATTATGTATGGGCTGTAATAGCGCGGAGAAGAACGTAGACTGCATTATATTAAGCTTTTGCGGAATACTTGGTATACTAAAAATAACATGGTTCCGCATTTATGCTAACAACTTAATTAACAGCTACAAATCAGCTGTAAACGATTATCTGACGATTGAGAATGTAGAAGAACGTATCATTATGCGAAAACATGCACTTGCAGCAAGAATTGTTTCATTTCCTCTGCTGATCTTCTCTTATTTTATTGCTATAATATACAGGGTGGTCCTCGTAACGGTCGCCACGATTTTTAAGGCACTTACAATAATCTGACATAAAAAAGTCATAAACAGAAATTTATCAGTTTTTAACCGGCAACAAATTGCAATAATAAAAATTGACCAAACATTTTTTTTCCATAAAAAAGCAAGGTCACCTTCAATTTTTTAAATGGAACTGCCTACTTTTTATTGCATATTCTTGTAGCTTATCTCGAGAGCTTTTCAAAACACTATAATAAAGTATTTTTTCATTAAGTACTTTTTGAGTTATTTTATATTTTAATCTGACATATTTTGATAAAAAAATTAAAATATCTCGTAAAATATTAGTAAAAAAAAATAATTGTTTTTAAGAAAAATTATGTAATTATTTACAATGTATTTTTTAAAACAATTATTTGTTTTTTTCTTTACACTAATTGATTTGTTTCATTATTCTGTACATAAAAGTATTACGTCAAGATTATCGAAAAGTAAATATTTTACGAGATATTTTATTTTTTATATCAAAATATGTCAGATTAAAATATAAAATAACTCAAAAAGTACCTAATGAAAAAATACTTTATTATAGTATTTTTGAAAAGCTCTCGAGATAAGCTACAAGAATATGCAATAAAAATGTGGCGTTCCGTTTAAGAAAACATCGATCACATTGACCTAACCTTGAAAAGATCACTCAAGGTCAAGTTTATATTTTTATCATATGGCCCCCTCGGAACCATAAAACTATTGTCTGAAACATTTTTTCCAATCTCTTTTACTTTAAGAGATATTCAGCTGCATCACTTAAAATGATACACCCTGTACACATGCACGCACGCACGCACGCACGCGTGTGTGTCCATAACACCGATTTTTAAACAAAATTTTCTAATACAACTTCGCATGACTGTATCTCATTAACTTTTGAATCAAATAATTTAAAGCTTGCATCACGTGTTGAGTATTGAGTTGTGAATAACTCCCTAAAATGGTAGCACAAACGAATCAAACATTCGGAAATGCAAAGCGAGTTTCGAAACTTAATTGTTCGACAGTGTATATGATATATTACATAAATACATATATAATAAATAATATAAATATAATTACTGTAATATATTTGTTCGGGATTGAGCGAAACGCAAAAGCGCGACAGAGAGAGGAGACAGACGCACTCGTAATTGCCGCACTCCATGACGTAACGCAATAGCGTTAGCAACGGATACGCGTAACTAAGGAGCGCGACGTTTTGTCTCAGGAACGTCCGTATATAAGAATGTCTAAATATAATAATAAGACGATACTTTTCTATAAATAAAAGTTTTTCTTCAATATTTTATATCAATGAAATATAAAATATTGAAGGAAAACTTTTAATTTTGATAATTTTCGCGGTGCATTTAGAAAAGTATTGTCTTACTATTATATTTGGACATTCTTATATACGGACGCTCCTGAGACAAAGCGTCGCGCTCCTTACTTACGCGTATCTGGCGACTCGTCGCTAACGTATGAGCGGTGAGTGGGGGACAATAGGCGTGAGCCACGGAATCGGGCCGAAATGTGCAACTAAGTCCGAGCACTGACGTAACGAGTCATGGCGAGGCACGCGCGATTGCGGGCCCGACTCAATCGTCACAGCGCGCCTATCACCGCGAGGCGAATCCACACCACTGGCGTCCAATCAGGAGCCGCCAGCTGTCGGCCGTGCAAAAGCCCGGCAATAACCGCCTCAGCGGCAACAACAATAATTACCGCCCTTCAAAAAGATCTCAAAACAGTTCGAGACAAAAGACGACCGATAAAAACTGTCGTCGTGTCGAAGACACGTCAATTTCTCGAACAAGCGGGATCTTTCTGGAAGGACGAGTAGGAATAAAAGCGGCGCGCGGAAGAAGCATCCCGCTGTTCGCACAAAGTCTAAGCGTACTTACGTCGTTCAATCACGAGAAACGTTATCACGAGACATTAACATCGAGCTTGCTTCTTTCGTTCCGTTGCTCGCGGATCGCGGACCGTGGAATTTCGAAGCGGGTTTATTGTTTAAGATCGGCATTCGTGGCTTGCGGATGACCAACCGTTCAAACGCGCGGTTCCTGTCCATAATTGTAAAAAGTGTATATAAGTTTGGTCTATTAAACTTTGTGTCGTTAATTGCCCGTATAGCGTCTTTTTCTTTCGTCTCGTCATCGTTCTAACTTGTGTCGGCGCGGTTCTCACTCGCGCGAACGTCTTAACGCAAACAATATTAATAAAATATATATATATAATTATAACAATAACCTTTTCTCATTTTGTTATATATAATTATATATATTTAGGTTAGGTATACAGGGTGTCCTAGACCACCCGTACACTCCTTTTCTTTCAAAAACTAACCATTTTAGAGAAAAACGTTTTGAACAAAAGTTGTATGGTTTTGAGGGGAACATAAGATGGTGTCATTGGTTTGACCTTGGATGGCATCGTTAAGGTCA
>NW_021851482.1:0-1440 GCF_003651465.1 Formica exsecta | reverse complement strand
GTAAATAATTACATACTTTTTCTTAAAAACAATTATTTTTTTATACTAATTGATTTGTCTCATTATTATGTACATAAAAGTATTATGGTAAGATTATCGAGAACTAAATATTTTACGAGATATTTTAATTTTTATATCGAAATATGTCAGATTAAAATATAAAATAACTCAAAAAGTACTTAATGAAAAAATACTTTATTATAGTGTTTTGGAAAGCTCTCGACATAAGCTATAAGAATATGCAATAAAAAATAAAGGATTCCATTTAAGAAATTAATGATGTCCTTGACTTGACCTTAACGATGCCATCCAAGGTCAAACCAATGACACCATCTTATGTTCCCCTCAAAACTATACAATATTTGTTCAAAACGTTTTTCTCTACAATGCTTAGTTTTTGATAGAAAAGGGGTGTACGAGTGGTCTAGGAGTGGGGTGGACCTCGCTTTGCTTTGTAAACTATATGCGTGGACACAGTGGGTTCCGTCCCCCCCTACGGGGGGGGCACCACTTCCGGAAGATATAACCTAACCTAAACCTATTTCTGATTTAAAACTAAAATTTGGTTTGGGTTATAGGGTGGACGTCGCTTTGCTTTGGTAATCTCTGGGGTTTTTCGGTTTTTTTGGGAGGGTGACGGTGATGGGGGACGTGCTCCCCCAGCTGATTATTACTGTTGAAGTCACAACAAAAAGTTTTACCGAGATATCCGATCATATTTGTCAAAATTCAGAAAAGGCCTTATTCGAAATAAATACCATAATTACCCTTTTTTGGTCTATAACTGTTTTTTTTTTTTGGGCCTCCCCCAACTAAAAACGGTTATTTATATTTCTTTCAGCTTTCCAAAACACTATAATAAAGTATTTTTCCATTAAGTACTCTTTGAGTTATTTTATATCTTAATCTGACATATTTTGATATAAAAATTAAAATATCTCGTAAAATATTTAGTTTTCGATAATCTTACCGTAATACTTTTATGTACAGAATAATGAGACAAATCAATTAGTAAAAAAAAATAATTGTTTTTAAGAAAAAGTATGTAATTATTTACTATGTATTGTTTTAAACAATTATTTGTTTTTTTTATAGCAATTGATTTGTTTTATTATTCTGTACATAAAAGTATTACGGTAAGATTATCGAAAACTAAATATTTTACGAGATATTTTATTTTTTATATCAAAATATGTCAGAATAAAATATAAAATAACTCAAAAAAGTACTAATGAAAAAATACTTTATTATAGTATTTTTGAAAAGCTCTCGAGCTAAGCTACAAGAATATGCAATAAAATATGGGGGGTTCCATTTAAGAAAATCAAGTTGACCTTAAAATAATCCCTAAATTTGACTCCAAGGTCAGGGTCAAGGTCACCATCAGGTGTCCCTCTCTGAACCCTACAACTTTTATATAAAACATTTTTTTCCATTTTG
>NW_021851481.1:0-232 GCF_003651465.1 Formica exsecta | reverse complement strand
AATAAATACATAATAATAAATAATAATAAATAAATAAATAAATAATTAATTAATAGATAAATGGCACAACTATCAAATAAGAGTCAACCGCCGCATAACAAGTCAGTAAATATAAAAATCAAATGTCAACGGAATAGAATGATCGATATAAAGGTTTTTCGTTGACATTTGATTTTTATGTTTACTGACTTGTTATGATTTTTCTCTTTTAGTTTTAAATATAAAAGAAGTT
>NW_021851480.1:0-559 GCF_003651465.1 Formica exsecta | reverse complement strand
ATAAATAAATATTCACATTTCCAGAACCAAAAGTTGCGAGTAATTTCAAATACACAAAATGTTTGTGGACACTATAGACGTACTTCAATATGATTTTATTTATTTCATCATTCTTTATAAAGTCAATTAATAAAAATGTGTATTCAATGTTGTTTTATGATATTTTTAGTAGAATTCCCACAAGACTTATTTTGCTGCATTAACATAAACTCATTGCTTAACCATTTGTAAATTAAACTAAAAATATTAATTTTGCATTAATTACATTTATATATAAACATAAAAAAATCCCAACTTGTGCGCAACAAAAAGTTTAATATTCCCTAAAAAATTACGCAACAAAAAGTTTAATATTTATCCCTAAAAAATTTATTACAAAAAGCTGTGGTATCCCTCTAAAAAAAACCTCACAAAGGTAAAAAAAATACGCCAAGTATATAAAAAAATCCCAACTTGTACGCAACAAAAAGTTTAATATTTATCCCCAAAAAATAACTTTCAAAAAAATTTTTCTTTGAAAAATAATTTTCATAAAAAATAAAAAAATAAAAAATAATTT
>NW_021851479.1:20057-20267 GCF_003651465.1 Formica exsecta | reverse complement strand
AACGGACCATCTCACCTTGGAGAGGGGTCTAGAGCTTACGAGCAAAGGCTGACCAAAGAGCAATTTCGCCTTTGGGTCCTGGACCGATTTCCTCTCCTGACTCAACCGCTACCTGAAGGAGTATTCTGCATAGGGCCGGACCAGGTAGACAACGCGGAGTTACGAGGAGCGTTGGAGAGAGGTCTTCCAGACTCTATCATCCCGTGGTGC
>NW_021851479.1:0-686 GCF_003651465.1 Formica exsecta | reverse complement strand
CCTTGTCCTCTTGTCCTTCCAGAATCCTTCCATCCGGACGAACCCGGAAGCTCTTTTGAACAACCACCCGACAGCGAAATTGAGGGCGGAACAGGACTTTTCGCCTTTGGGTCCTGGACCGATTTCCTCCCCTGACTCAACCGTTACCTGAAGGAGTATTCTGCATAGGGCCGGACCAGGGCGGAGTTACGGAGTTACGAGGAGCGTTGGAGAGAGGTCTTCCAGACGCTATCATCCCGTGGTTCGTCCCAGGGCGATTATTCCCTGTCTATAGAAATCGTAGACAACGCGGAGTTACGAGGAGCGTTGGAGAGAGGTCTTCCAGACGCTATCATCCCGTGGTTCGTCCCAGGGCGATTATTCCCTGTCGCCGTTCCTATAGAAATCCTGAGAAGACGATTTCCCCCTTCCACCGTCCATCTTGAAGAAATTCCAGCCCGTCAGGATCCCCAGCACCCTCAACTATCATCCTTAGTGATTCCCCCCTCTCGTCCCTTGTCCTTCCAGAATCCTTCCATCCGGACGAACCCGGAAGCTCTTTTGAACAACCACCCGACAGCGAAATTGAGGGCGGACCCCGAGAACAGGATTTTGCCGATTTCTCCGATAACCACAGCAATTCGGAGAGAGAACCCCGCGAATCCAGAAACGGACCATCTCACCTTGGAGAGGGGTCTAGAGCTTAC
>NW_021851478.1:4130-5039 GCF_003651465.1 Formica exsecta | reverse complement strand
TTCGGATAGCAGAAGAGGACAGACATACTGTTTTCTGTCTCTCTCTTTCTTATCGAGCCGGCACGAATATCGGACGGTACACGTTGCTTGGTCGCTTCTCGATTGTCGCTTTTTGCTATGCGTTAAATGTTTTTTTTCAGCCTTTTTGTATGAGATATATTATCTATTATATATCTATTATATAATATATTTATGATTAAGATACGTATATAAATTACTTAAAGTTTTTAATCCACGTAAAAATGCATTTTAAATCGATGATTTGAAAGAAGGAATATCCGTGTGGAAACAACAAAAGGAAAAATCATACATTTGATTGTACAAGAAATATATCGATTTTCCGACAAATGATTAAAAATAATGAAAAGTACTATAAGAAAGTTTAAATATTTAAAAAATATGTCATATAATAATATTTAACTTTAGTTTCTATACATATATATTTACAATATCGTTACGATACACAAACGTATATACGGACCACATATATACGTTTGTGTCGTTGTCAAACAATACTGAATGATGATTTTCCACACCACCTATATGAGGTACCACCAATGGCGCGTAAGATTTTTTTAACGTGGATCTTCGCCTGTAGCCATATCATACCACATTATAATATATAACATGCTCTATTTTATATGAAGGAAAAAAGGATAAAGGAAAAAATTTTTTAAATAATTATTCCCCAATTATATATTATTTTTTATTAATTTTTATTTTGTTTTATTTTTAATTAAAAATATAATTTTTGATTACTGTGGGACCACTACGGCCCCACGTATTTCTTCCTCGGCCGCCAGGGACGCCTCTTCCTCGGCCGCCAGGGACGCCTCTTCCCCGGCCGCCAGGGCCGCCCCTTCCTCGGCCACTGCCTCTATTTTTTCTGCCTCCCCGCTGGTAATACCA
>NW_021851478.1:0-1071 GCF_003651465.1 Formica exsecta | reverse complement strand
ACGAGAGGCTCTGATTTTTCGAGCGCGTTTATTTCCGTCGGAAATAAGTCGGCTTGAATTTTCTTCATCCAGAAAGTTCTGGCATTGTTACAGTCGTATGCAGAGAGCGCAATATTTTGTGATGCCGGATAATGAGACGACAAAGGCGAAAACGACAATGAGCTTATGTCACGACAAGAACGATGACGATGACAGTTATTTACGAATTTATTGATATACGCGGTGATGCGAATTAACTTTGGCCACGAATATTTAGAAGCGAGGTCCCACTTTAAGTGCGGTTGAGAGCATTGTAGCGAACTAACCTTTTCTTCGAGAGGCGCTTCCTCAGGAAGACGCTCATTGTTACACGGCCATTTATCGGAATCGAAGAACAGCCATGGAGGTCCCTGCCACCATAGCTCGCGATTGATAATTTCATCGCCAAATATTCCGCGCGAAGCGCAATCCGCGGGGTTGTCCTCCGTTGGCACATGCCGCCATTCGACGTCTGGAAGACGAGTCTGAATGTCATTAACGCGATTGGCGACAAAAGTCTTCCATCGCGAAGGAGGTTGACTTACCCACGCGAGCACGATCGTGGAATCTGTCCAGCAATGGCACGGAATATCCTTGTAACCGTTCGATCCGCGAACGAACTCGACAAGTCGTGCGAGTAATAATGCTGCGGATAATTCAAGTCGTGGTATGCTCAGAGATTTTAATGGCGCGACCTTGGATTTACCGACGAACAAAGTTGTCGTGATTTGACCTGATGACAAAATGATTTTGATATAAACACATGCGGCATAGGCATGTGTAGATGCGTCCGCAAATCCGTGGATTTCGGCGTAACTTGTATCCGATCCGCGTCCGATCCAGCGTATCATTCGCAAATTATTGAGATATGAGAGCCGAGAATAGATTTCTCTCCATTTTACGATGTGTAGCTCGGAAATCGCGTCATCCCAACCGCTTTTAAGTCGCCAGAGTTGCTGCATAAATATTTTAGCGGTAATTGTGACCGGAGTGACCCACCCGAGCGGGTCGTAAAACTTTGCGATCGCGGACAAAATCGTACGCTTTGTCTCC
>NW_021851477.1:0-827 GCF_003651465.1 Formica exsecta | reverse complement strand
AGTGAAGCGGGGTGGCGAGCGGGAGTGCGGGGAGACGCGCTCATTGAGAATGTGTTGTGTGTCGCGTCGCGTAAGGTTAAGTATGAGTGCGGTGTTATTGAGTTTATGTGATGAATGAATAATTTCCAGTGAGAAATTAAAATGTATTGGCAGAAGGCCATGCATTCGTGCGTGCGGTTGTAAATTTGACTATTTTTTAAAGTGCGGTGATTGCGTGGCAGCGAAGATGAAAAGAGAGAATTAAAGTAAGTATAAAGTGAATTTTGACGAAATGTAAGCGTGAACGCGGCGCGGCCCGTCGGATTAAATTCTATTCTACATTTATTTTTTATTTCTTATAACTAGTGTACAAGGGTGCGGTTTTCTGTGGTCGGTGATGTCTCGGTGATGCTGGGCAGTAGCACGAGCTTGGTAAGTGGTCGGATGAGCTTTGTGGTGGGTGTCCGGATGGTCACCACGCGCACGATGCCGTCGTGTCCGGGGTGCAGCTTGATGATGCGGGCGAGGGGCCATCGGCTTGGCGGGGTTGTCTCGGAGCGGAGTAAGCACAGCGTGCCAATGTTGGGAGCCGCCTCGGGTCCCAGCCACTTTGGTCGAGAGGTAAGTCCGTGCAGGTATTCTCGGGACCATCTTTGCCAGAAATGGTCCCTCAATTTTTGCACCAGTTGCCATCGCGATATGTGCGTGTCCCTTTGTTCAGTCCGCGATGGCTCCGGTGCGGCGAGAAGCGGGGCGCCGATGAGGAAGTGTCCGGATGTCAGTGCGGTGAAGTCGTCGGGGTTGTCGGATAAAGCGTGGAGAGGCCTTGAATTTAGGCAGGCCTCCAC
>NW_021851476.1:0-506 GCF_003651465.1 Formica exsecta | reverse complement strand
CTTCTTCCTTCTCATCAAATATTTTGCTACCGATCTCGCTTCCTTATACGCAGCTGCGCTACTTCTAGTCTGTCTCTGTATGTACTTCAGTCTCTTTTCGTTTTTGATCGTAATGGCTTGTCTACACTCCTCATCGAACCATCCCTCTCTCTCCCGTTGACTCTCCCTTCCTATTGTTTCCTCCGCTACTTCAATCAAGCATCTCTTCATACTTCTCTATCTTTGTTCGATGTCTTGTTGTTGTGCACCCGCTGTCCCTATCTTCCCCGCCACCTTCATCCTGAATCGATCTCCCACCTCCTCCTCTCTTAACGCTGCAACCCTCCACCCTCTCATCACATCTTGCTCCCTTCTTTTACGCTTAATATCTATTCTCTGTCTCATTCTTGCTACTACTGGAAAGTAGTCTGACTCTATGTTTGGCCTCCTGTAGTTTCGCACGTCCTGTATGTTATTTCGGTGCCTAGCGTCGATCATTACATGGTCAATCTGGTTAATCGTTTCCC
>NW_021851475.1:9770-10303 GCF_003651465.1 Formica exsecta | reverse complement strand
AAAGAAATAAAATTATACGCCATTTATTTGAGACGTTTTTTCCGTTCACTTTTTTAAAATGCGCTTTTAAATAATCACTGCAAATTTTTAATTCCGGTGATTCTTCGGAAAAAAGTGATACTTCGACGATCCTACTTCGTTCGCGGACAACGATATTACGAGATGCGAACAATGACCAATGCCGAGAAATGGAAGAATTATCGACACACGGCAATATTACCACAACGGCATGGCATCTATTTTCTACACCATTGCTTTCGAAAATTGTTCCTTTCATGAGCTGTATTATCATGCGATGCTATTCTCTCCAAAGCAGATGCATGCAGATTCGTTTCAATACTCATCGTTGCATACGATGCTTCAAATAGATAGCGCGATAGAATTGAGAGAAATTATTATACATTAGAGACAATAATTCTCCAATTTCGCAATATCTAGATACATAGAAAATAAATCTTGATATAAGAAAGTTTTACTTAAAAATCAAATGTTGCAAATTTAAGAAGTTCAATATTGGAGTATTCTCTTTTTTC
>NW_021851475.1:0-7230 GCF_003651465.1 Formica exsecta | reverse complement strand
GAGAGAGAGAGAGAGAGAGAGAGAGAGAGAGAGAGAGAGAGAGAGAGAGAGAGAGAGAGAGAGAGAGAGAGAGAGAGAGAGAGAGAGAGAGAGAGAGAGAGAGAGAGAGAGAGAGAGAGAGAGAGAGAGAGAGAGAGAGAGAGAGAGAGAGAGAGAGAGAGAGAGAGAGAGAGAGAGAGAGAGAGAGAGAGAGAGAGAGAGAGAGAGAGAGAGAGAGAGAGAGAGAGAGAGAGAGAGAGAGAGAGAGAGAGAGAGAGAGAGAGAGAGAGAGAGAGAGAGAGAGAGAGAGAGAGAGAGAGAGAGAGAGAGAGAGAGAGAGAGAGAGAGAGAGAGAGAGAGAGAGAGAGAGAGAGAGAGAGAGAGAGAGAGAGAGAGAGAGAGAGAGAGAGAGAGAGAGAGAGAGAGAGAGAGAGAGAGAGAGAGAGAGAGAGAGAGAGAGAGAGAGAGAGAGAGAGAGAGAGAGAGAGAGAGAGAGAGAGAGAGAGAGAGAGAGAGAGAGAGAGAGAGAGAGAGAGAGAGAGAGAGAGAGAGAGAGAGAGAGAGAGAGAGAGAGAGAGAGAGAGAGAGAGAGAGAGAGAGAGAGAGAGAGAGAGAGAGAGAGAGAGAGAGAGAGAGAGAGAGAGAGAGAGAGAGAGAGAGAGAGAGAGAGAGAGAGAGAGAGAGAGAGAGAGAGAGAGAGAGAGAGAGAGAGAGAGAGAGAGAGAGAGAGAGAGAGAGAGAGAGAGAGAGAGAGAGAGAGAGAGAGAGAGAGAGAGAGAGAGAGAGAGAGAGAGAGAGAGAGAGAGAGAGAGAGAGAGAGAGAGAGAGAGAGAGAGAGAGAGAGAGAGAGAGAGAGAGAGAGAGAGAGAGAGAGAGAGAGAGAGAGAGAGAGAGAGAGAGAGAGAGAGAGAGAGAGAGAGAGAGAGAGAGAGAGAGAGAGAGAGAGAGAGAGAGAGAGAGAGAGAGAGAGAGAGAGAGAGAGAGAGAGAGAGAGAGAGAGAGAGAGAGAGAGAGAGAGAGAGAGAGAGAGAGAGAGAGAGAGAGAGAGAGAGAGAGAGAGAGAGAGAGAGAGAGAGAGAGAGAGAGAGAGAGAGAGAGAGAGAGAGAGAGAGAGAGAGAGAGAGAGAGAGAGAGAGAGAGAGAGAGAGAGAGAGAGAGAGAGAGAGAGAGAGAGAGAGAGAGAGAGAGAGAGAGAGAGAGAGAGAGAGAGAGAGAGAGAGAGAGAGAGAGAGAGAGAGAGAGAGAGAGAGAGAGAGAGAGAGAGAGAGAGAGAGAGAGAGAGAGAGAGAGAGAGAGAGAGAGAGAGAGAGAGAGAGAGAGAGAGAGAGAGAGAGAGAGAGAGAGAGAGAGAGAGAGAGAGAGAGAGAGAGAGAGAGAGAGAGAGAGAGAGAGAGAGAGAGAGAGAGAGAGAGAGAGAGAGAGAGAGAGAGAGAGAGAGAGAGAATAGTTCGAGATGCGTGGCTTCAGCGTTCGCTCGTACGTAGCCGTATACAGCGCCCCTCCCACCGCTTCGCCGCGCACCAAGCAACGCCTGAGTAGGAAGTCTCTTCTCGCCGCGCGCTTGTGATTGGCCCATCTTTTTAAATTAATCTCTTAATAATTATTACGAAAATCGCAAAATGGTAAAGGACTTTTCTTCTCGGTTTTATGTGCTCTACCTGCACATGGCGTGTGATCCGCGAATTATGGGACACCCTGTATATATATGTATATAAACATATATATGTTATTATTATAGTATTATTAATTATTATTATTATATAATTACTTTGGCAGATCATAATTGCTACTCGTAGATGAATCCGTGCATTTGGGCGTCCTGAGATACGAGATGTTTAATGCAGATTGAGGCACAGGTATGGGCAATGTAGTCGAACATCTCATTGTCAATTCAAGCGTATCAGGTTTTTGTTCGACCTTTTCGTTACACCGCATCGTTTTCTCTGCCATCGCTTCCTCCTCCTCTATCTGATCCATTTTCGTCTGCGCAACAAAAGGATGCTTGGGGATGCTACTGCGGATCAAATGTGGGTGCTTAGGAAGAGATGGGTATCTGCAGAAAAACCTCGACTTCGAAAAACTCGCAGTGCTCGTATTTCTCTCCGAGGAGGATTCGACGTCCTGACGGTACTCTTTGCCCAAATAAGCTGAACTGCGCGGGGATATCCAGGAATTCGGATCGGAAGGTACAAAATCGCTTGCGAGCTGCGGAGCATTAAGTATTTCGGTCAACATTATCCGATTCTCGACCGTCCTCTCAGTGCAATGCTCACTGACGCATTTCGGACGGCCAAATGTTCCGAAAGTCGGTTGCGTCGATGGCTCGTCGTCGACGTGACTGGCATCAGAGTGCCAGGATTGTTGGGAAGAGGAAGATGACACAGACGGACATTGTTCGATAAATCCCGAGTCAAAAATATGTTGTTTCTTCGATTGCTTCTCCTTCGATTTCTTGCCGATCTTCCTGTGATTTAACGATAGCTTAGCTCGATTAAACACTGACAGTATCTTCTTCAATGACTTCTTTTGCGGCAACTTCTCGTCCAGCACCGGTATCCATGTCACGGAGGTATCATTGTCGATCTCGATCGGCCGCTTCAGCGAAACGCCGATCACTCGCGGCGATTCTCGATTGAAGTCGGAGCAGGGTTTTAATATCTGTTCCACAGCCTGAGGATTCTTGTGATCGTTTAAAACATCTTTGGAAGGTACAACGGTAATGTCTTGGAAGGATGACTCTAACAGCAAATTATCATTGGCATGACTGCTCGACGTGTCGTCACACAACGATCTCGAGGAAGAACTCAACGATTGCGATGAAGTTAAGGATAATTCAAATTTGCAATCTTCGTTCTCGAAATCGTACAAATCGACTTGTAAATTCTTGTAACTATTATTGCTAGCATTACTCGAATCACGAGAATTCGTCAAGATATTGTCAAGAGGATCCACCTCATAGTCCATATCTTTGTCGTTAACATCCTCCAAAGGACTCGAGCAGATCAGCGGCATATTATTTTTCGATTTATATTTTCCCTCGCTTTCCGAGGGACTATAGAATATTTGACCTTTCCTCTTCAGAGTTTCAGTTTCGCTTTTTTTCGAGGAATTGGGTCGAATATTCGTCAATTCTCTCATAAAACCATACTTATTTATCTTGGAAGAGATTCCCGACCACGTCTTTAAAATGTCTGTCATTTTGTCGTTCTTCGAATGGCAGCGATTAGGCATCACGAAATCGTCTTCGAGATCGTGCTTCTTGACGACGGAAGACACGGAAGATATCTCGGATGTATTTTTAAGATTACTGCCGAGTTCGCCGTATATCGAGGGACTTGAATCGCTCTTTTCTATGTTCTTCTGGTTTCGGATGGTGTTAAAAAGACCGGATCTTTTGCTAGCGTGTTCTTCTTCAATATTTTCAATAGATGCTCTAATACTCGACTCGTAAGCTTCGACAATCTTCTTAACGAAGCTGCCACCGTTTGAAGTCGACGATTCTGAAACGGTGTTCTGGCGACTGGACGATCTAGGGCCTGTCTCGAACTCTTGGATTAAAGTTTCCATGTTCGGTACGTTCTTCGGTATATCTGGTAGCACACGAACTCCATTGAAAGCCGCCATATTACGACAATTAAAAATTTGCTATGGTTTCTACACTTGGGGCAGTAAAATATCCTCGATTTATCGATGCAGAACTACGAAGAGAAACAAAAGAAAATTTTGTTTTAATCTTATATGTCAACTAGCAAGAACATGCAACTAATAATTCGACTAACATAAGCGCGTGTTCATGATTAAGAACAATTAATTTTTCTCCACACAACTATTTTTTTCCTTAAAAAATATCAATAATTATAAACCCGCTTCTTATTATGTTATGTTTCAGAAAAAGAGTGAAAATTATTATTTAATCACTTTAAAAAAATATGACTTTTTCTTTTTTTAATATAAATCTTTTTTATAATATTGCAAATTTAATCATTAAACGACAAAGAAAAATTATATAATTTTCAATATTAAATATTAAATACGATTCATAGTTATTCGATTTTATTTTTAATGTACTTATGAAATCAGCCTGCACTAATCTCAATCTCACTGCATTCGACATGTTATATTTTAATACATATTATATAATCTGTGTATTGTTAATTATCTTACATAACAAAATAAAATTTACAAAAATATTAAATATATTAAAAATTATCAAAATTACATATCTATTAAAATCACATAAATTTTCTCAATTCCCTAATATTCTCGGTATTCATGTCATCCCTCAATAACCCTCTCAGTATTTAAAGCTTTAAAGCAAATATTCTCAAAGTTTATCGGCTTTGCCGCAACACTCACCTCTTCTGCAGGATCAATGTATCAAGAACAAAATCACATCGAAAATTCAGATTGCATCTTCCCAGAGCGTCAATCCACTGCCACAGATCCACAATGATCCAGCAGAAATGCTCTTCGAAGATGTCTTCGCGAAAATGTCCTCTTCAATAAGAGGAAACTTTATATATATACGTATTTTTGTTCGACTAAGATATTCGGTATTTTTAATTCTAAATAATATGCAATCTATGTACATTGATCCTGCCCTACCGACTTTGATTTTTCTCCTTCTAATACTTCTATTATTCTCTTTCACCTCTTTTTATTACAGAACTTCAACATGAAGGATATCTAAGACTTTTAAGCAACGCCTAATTGGCAGATTAGGGATGATACCGGTTCAAAATTATTCTTATTTACTAACAGTTTCTAGCATAGCGAAATAATGAACTTTATTCGCAAAAGTAAGTAATATTCAAATTTAATTTTCAGTAAAGTATTTATGCATGCTTAAATTTGATTAAAATAGTCGTTTGTATTTAAATTGTAAATTTTATTTATAAAAGTTTGTGTGTTGTATATATTTCCTTGCTTACACGCGCGCACACTCTCTTTTAAAGAAATGAAATATTTTTTATCTAATATATATTATCTCTATACATAACATTTTGCTTCGAGAATTTTATTTTTAAGTTTACAATCTGTCTATAGCAAACACATGCTAATCGTACTCTGTGTTTCGTCATATTTTTATACTTTCTTTATTATAAGCTATCAAATAGAAATAATATTCAATGATGTTTTTCTCTCTCTGACTTCAACGTTTCTTGGATGTTTGTCAACTTATTAAATAACTAATTAGAGCGTTGTGAGATAACGATTATTCATGCTAGTCAGAAACATCTGATTTTTCGTAAAATACTTAATCCCGTTTTACTCATCAATTTGATTCCAATCCGTTGCAGCGACCGTTACACGATTCGTACTAATTTCCGTTGAGACGGAATGAATCTTCGTAACGGTAATGAACTGCATGTGCTTTCATCGTTATTCACGGATATATGAACATAATGGAACAGAGAAGACATAAGATAGCAAGAATTGTAAGATTTATAGAAAAAGAACAAAAGTGAAAATATATATATATCTATATACATATAACAAAAATATGTTATGCGCCTATTAATAAAGAAAACACACATAATTATAATCCAAAGTAATATTAGTTATTATAATAATACCAAATTATTAATTATGTAATAAATTTTATGGAGCAATTTTTTATTTCATTCTATTCTTGCATTTCGCGTTACACTTTTGCGTTACTTTCGCATATGAATTTTTCATGGGTCGCTATAAC
Organism: Formica exsecta; assembly: GCF_003651465.1. NCBI lineage: Eukaryota > Metazoa > Arthropoda > Insecta > Hymenoptera > Formicidae > Formica > Formica exsecta. The sequence continues at coordinate 1,556 of NW_021851475.1, read as the reverse complement.
AATAGCACACGGTCTCGTTATAGTGATAAAAGTCGAGCGATAAATCGACAAAGAACCCTCGGCTGGCTATAATGCCGATCAAAGCGAGGACGCGAAATTAGAGAGCAAAATGAGAGCATAAATCACTACCAAACGATCTCGCGATCGATCCGCAAAAATACTTTCGGATAAAATTAATTTTTCGGGATACTTTAGTCATTTTCTAGTTCTTTCACTCAACAAATATACATATTTTCTTAACAACAAATTTTCTGCAGAATAATAGACACTGCTTCTGAATAAACTGTAAATAATTTGCATGATGCTGCAGATTTTATTGACTTATTGTTAGCTTTGATGAAATTTCGTGAAACTGCTAGCAAACACAAATAAACATTATTTATTACGATCGAGCTTTAAGCTTAGCTGGACAAAGACAACAATGGTATTCTCGTACATGTACAGAAGATCAGTCATCTTGACGCTCCCTAGGCATCGATTGCCGAAGAACGTCTGATGGACGCCCACGTTTAACCCGAGTACTCGTACAAGGATCGTTATACTGTTATTATGTCTGTTATTGCGTCTTTCTATTTATAGATTACAACGGCGCCAATTAAAGACCACTAATCTCACGGATCGTTGCTTGCCAGATTATTCGTCTGCACGATAATTAATCTCAACTAATCCATCGCTTTCAATGCTAATTTCTTCAGTGTAAATTTTTCAATGTTAGTCAAAGAATCGGCAATTGAAAGAAGCGACAGCAGTGAACCTGGATAAATATCTCTTTAATTTATCGGAAATATTTTCTAAAATTAAAAAATGCTAAACGTATTTTTTATTTCTCCGAAGAAATCAATAATATCGTTAAAGAAGTTATTAAATCGAAAGACTGGTCTTTCAACAGGGATGATAAAACTTATTATTAAAACTTATTAATTTAACAAATGTATCTATATAAAGTGGTAAAAAGAACTGTAAAAAGAACGCCGAAAAATATATGGCATAAAGATAAAGATTAAAATCAGTGCAAGATTAAGGTCATATATTTTGCGAGAGAGAATGTGTCGTATAAAATCAAATCCGTTTAAATGTATATTGTAGTAGAATCGCAGGTTTTTTTTAACAAAAAATATACATCGAGAGCATACTGATCCAAAGTCTCCACACGATCAGAAAAATCGCGTTTCACTCCAGAGAAAAATAGAGTTTAAAGTTTTAATTCTATCTGTGTCACACACGTCCAGCTTGTAATGCAATGACTGCCGACAAACAAGATTCGATCTCGCTACTCCCCCATCCCTCCTTCCAACCCTTCCTCAGTGTATGACACTGACGTCATTGCCCCGGTAAGTCGTTTTACATTCTATGCAGTATGCATGAGATCGCGTTTGAATGTCAACGATACTGCCCATATCAGCGAGAAGTCTCGCGATATTCCGTGAAACAATGCGTCGCTACGAAAGTTCTTAACGAAATCGATCGATCATTAAAGCTGACTAAAAAATGAATCCGGTAACAATCCGAGAGGCGTTAAATTGCATATTGAAAATTCCGATGTATCCTTCAATCTC
>NW_021851474.1:1060-3574 GCF_003651465.1 Formica exsecta | reverse complement strand
AATGTAACTATAAAGCGTTGGTAATATACCGACACTTTCAGTTACGTTTAGATGAGGGCGCTACGCTAACCCGTCGGAGTTCGCCCGTCGCTCCGGCATCCTCTTAAGTTTCGGCATTTGTATCCAGAATACGTATCCCATTTACATAAAAAATTAGAACTTTTCTATTTAAAAATATACAGGGAGTCCGATAATAAAAGTCCTGTACCATTTTGCGATTTTCGTAATAATTATTGAGAAATTAATTTAAAAAGATCGACCAATTCGCGCGAGTATAAGCGCGCAGCGAGAAGAGACAACCCAAAAGTAGGCGCGTGACAAAGTTTTGGGAGGAGCGCTCTAAAAATGACAATAGTTACGTACGAGCGGTACATAATGATGGATTCTCGCATCCTAGCAGTCACATATCAATGCCGCCCATATCAGGCCGTTCTTTCTCACCGCACGGTAATACTTGCGCGAATTGGTCGATCTTTTTTAATTAATTTCTCAATAATTATTAAGAAAATCGCAAAATGGTACAGGACTTTTCTTTTCAGTTTGACCTAATCTACCTTCACACTTTGGGTGTGTCAAAAATTATCGGACACCCTATATATGTGCCATCTGATACAAGGACAAATTCTGCATGGCAAATATGCGATTTGTGAGATCTGATTAGCTCTAGCAATAGTGATAAGAGCAGTTGCCCAGAAAGCGAAAGACTTCGGATTCGATTCCCGATTTAGCCACTCGTACCTTGCATATTTTTTCAAGTCCGCAAATATTGTTTTCTAACAATTATTTGTCGGGCTGAAAGAGTATGTAAATGCCCTACACAGATACAACAGTGCCGCTGCCATGGAAGAGATGGTTGCTCGGTACGTGCCTCCTGCCGTCTCAAATCCCCTCTTCACTTCATTTTTCATTTCGCAAAATTTGCAGCGCGTCATAAAATTGTTACTGATTAAGGCCAGTTTTAAACATTAACATATTGTCATTTATATTAAGAAACAATACTGCCTGAGATTCCAGATATTTTATTTCTTTATGACAGTATTTTTCATTGTTTCAAATGAAATGTCACGATCTCTACAGTGCTCAAAACCTACGCCTGACACCTACGCTTGAATCTGTGAAGTTTTCGGGGATAATGAAAAAATCACCTTCCCCATGAAAACACACACGTGCCCCTTAAAAAACAAAAACGTTCCTGCTAGACTTCATATAAACTTCGACGCATTCATTTCTCGATAGAGGTCTTAAAGGTCCATCTACACGGGGGTTAAACATATATTTTTTATGAGATTGATTGCCTCTTGTAAACGGCACAGTTATGCGCAGATTGTCTTCGTTGCTGTTACGATTATAGATTTAACCACTAGACAAACTTGGCTTTAGCCTGTTTTTTTCTGAGTAGCATTTTTTACATAAAACTGTATCATTAGATTCATGATATTCTATGTGCGATCTTTTTTCAAGTGATCGTGCACATTGGAAGCAATGTTTAGGCATGATGAATATATTTTCCAAAAATAGTGAATATACAATTTTAATATACCTCTGAAATTGCTTTTCATAACTAAAAAGAGAATTGACTACAAAAACTAAATATTGCTATAAATGTTCTATATATTTTAAGTATTAACCCCCGACACTTTTTATTAAAACCTTAGCTAGCATTTGTTAGTAAAAATGATAATATAAATAAGTTACAGCTGATGGTCAAAATTCTGAACAAGAGCAGTTTTGTTTAATTTATGTGTTAATATGTGAAAATAATTCTTAAGAATTAAGAAACAGAGTTAAGGCAGAGTATCATTTATTGATGTGCTTTTATTGGAATCGTGTGTACTATATTTATACCATAGCGGACTTGTGTAGATGTGTATGTATAAAAGAAAGCAAATGGAATGTGTTATAATGAATAAAGACAGATGGTGGAAAAGAAGATTCTTTTGATTATTAATTTTAATTTGAAATTTGACTGCCACTGCAAATGTTGTGTATGTCAAGTTTTAAAATTCCAATCGGTAACGAATAGGGGACCCAGCCCCAATGACCTTGACCTTGACATATGTTGTCAAGGACATAATTCTGAGTAATTTTTTCTTCTAATTTAATCGTCGCTCTTGCTTATTAAAAAATTATTAACAAAAAAAGTTTGAAATATACCAAAGTACATGCACGGACAGGAAGCGCGCGCGCGCGCATGCGAAGAAAAAGTTACTCAGAATTATGTCCTTGATAACATATGTCAAGGTCAAGGTCATTGGGGCTGGGTCCTCTATTCGCTTTATTTACCTTCCAATCTAATCTTTATATATTTATATCTATACCAAAAATGGACTAAAAAGCGGTCCAAAACATACTTTTTTAATGCACATTAGTTAATAAAATTTAATAATAATAAGTTCGCACATCGATACCCGCGCCATGGCTCATAACTGCCAGTTTTTCATTTGATTGTTAATAATTAGTGACATAATATATTAATATTATAATATTTTATATTATAATTATATAAATAAAAAA
>NW_021851474.1:0-300 GCF_003651465.1 Formica exsecta | reverse complement strand
GGAAGAGGGAACGCGAAGGTACGATGCCGCGAGGAGGCGTGGGAGAAGGATAGCGCGAGGCGTCCATATGAGCGTAAGACAAGGATAGCGTTTGCATGCACGTTGGAGAGAGATGGCGCGAGGCATGCACTTGGGAGAGAGATAGCGCGAAGGATGCACTTGGAAGAAAGAGAGAGATAGCGCGAAGCATGCACGCGGATGATACGGCGTTCGCAAGGCGGTGTGAGAGAGATAGCGCGAGGCATGTACGAGTGAAGGAAAAGGATAGTGTCCGCATTGGCGTGGGAAAAGGATGACGTT
>NW_021851473.1:0-338 GCF_003651465.1 Formica exsecta | reverse complement strand
ATGTAGCAGTGCGAGACTCCATAAAATTCCTTTCCTAAATGCGATCGCGATAAGTATCGAGAAGGTTAATAATTAATTAGTCGTCGGTACTGTCATCGTGCCGCGGACGGTTTTCGCGTCTTTCGCGTCGCGTGTCAGTACAGCATTGCCACGAGTCGCACAATGGCTCATATGTGGCACGCGCATTTGCGCGTCGAACGCACATTAGTGCGTCGTCGTTGCCGTCATCGTGCTGTACGAGCAACGATGCGTCGCGTTGTCGCGTCTTCGCGTTGGACCTCTATCCCGTTTTCATTGTAATCGAGGATCATACTTCGTTGCCGGCTAAATGGGATGTC
>NW_021851472.1:1036228-1056398 GCF_003651465.1 Formica exsecta | reverse complement strand
ATTATAATATATAAAACATAGTATAATATACATATAAAAATTTTACACTTATTGTTAGAAAAAGAATAAAAAAAGAAACAAAGAATAAAAATTCTTATTCTATGAGAAAGATTGAAATTATCATGAATATGTTATATCGAATAATTTGATGCCGTATTAAATTATCTTAGAATTTTAGCTCGGTGGTTTATCCTTGGTTTCAACTTTCGCATGTGAAAAGGCAAACAACGCGAAAACAATAATGTAAATTTCTAAGAGATGCCTGTTATTCGGAGGTATGGCTTCTACAACGAGAGAGAAGTCGAGATCAACGTCTCGGCATCCAGCCACCCACTTACGCGACAATCAGGGCACATCTACGGGTGCGCTGGCCCCAAAGTGCAACGAACTCGCGAGGAAGTGCATTTTCGCGCATTCCATACGTACATATTATTGCCGGATTTTGCAATCGTGTATTATAACGAACGGAAATCCGCACAAATTAAACCGTACATCGATACGATGATCATAAGAGTTTCATTCGCAAACCAATCGTTAAGCAGAAACGCTTGTCGAAACGTTTATAATACGATGCATCTATTATATTTTAGTCAACTAGCAATATACTACTCACACCAACAATTTTTCAGAATGACTAACAATGCGTTCTTTTTTTTAAATATTTGCTGGCTCATATTTCCGCCTCGAACAGCTTTATCCATACAATGTGCAAACTAATCAAATTACAAAGAATATGAAATACATAACATCAGCAATTTCATTGGCTATTTACGCTTAGCGACAGACCAAGTTTCGTATTAGTCTCAGGCAAACTGCAGCAAGAGCAACAAGAAATCACGATGTTCACAAGTCAATTAGTAAGTGAATTTTCCTTATATTTATTTTACGTTTTTATAAGACTTCGATTTCTAGAATTAGAGTCTCAATAATTAAGTCTCTCAATATTTAAATTAGCGCTAGTAAAAAATTATATAAAAATTAATTAGTGTATAATAAAGTCATTATAATTAAATAATTCTACGATAATATAGTCAACAAAACTTTAGATTATTTAAAAATAATTTAGAGAATAAATTTTCACCGTCAAATATTTGTTCGAAAATAATTTGCATAAGTTTACTTAAACGTTACAGATTCTTGCGGTGATAATTTCATCGGCAAAAATCGTATTCGCCGACATCCTTGTTCAACCCGGTTACGAACATCAACGTAGCACTTATCCACAATATCAGCCTGTTTTGCATTATAAAGTTCCAACTGCGGCCAAACATTATGCGAAACAATTACCAGCCCAACACTTGAACCAATATATTCCGCAAGTTCAGATAGTGCAGCCCTATTATGTACCAGGAGTTTACCAAAACAAAGTTCGATCAAGTTTGGTAGGATATCCACACCATTCACTGCTTCATTATCCTTATAATCACTATATGACGAAGAAACCTACCAGCAAGTTGCATTACATCAAATTAGGAGGCCATGAATATGTACGGCCTTCGGTGTTCATCGCCCATCCCAATCCTTTGGTAAATATTCATCATGCATAATTATTTATACAAAATAAAAATAATATTAAAGCACGATATCGTAAAAAAATATAATTAATATTTTTATTTCTCATTAATTCAACATTTCGTATTAATATCATTTTAGTTTCGAGTTTTGATATTTTAAATCAATGTAATATTTTTAATAAAATCATATAAGCTCAACTTATAAATTTTGCCAATAATTTTTTTCTTTCTTTGAGCTCTAATTTTATATAAATGTATAAAATACAAATGCTAATATTTTTTTATTGTATTTTGTGTAAGTAAATAAGTTTGCAATTTCTTGAATATTTCTTAAGTATAACATTTTTTCAGATAGCACACTACCGGCGTAAAAGATCAACCGATTTTACAAACGTCAAATCCACCGAACCCGCGATCGCTACACATGATGTGGCCCCGAAGCCGTCCCTAATCGATATCGAATATCCTACGGCCATCGACTCGCTGCTTTTGAAAAATGAATCTACCAGTACTAATGGTAAATATTTAACAAATAATCATAAAGTTACATCTCTACGAAACAATCTGACTCGTCGCTTATTTCAAAAGTCTTGTATTACAATATGAAATGCGAACATAAACTAATGTGATATATATATTAATTTTAAAATAATTTTGTTTCCAAAATAAATAAAATAAATTATTCCATTATAGATAAACATGTGAAGAACCGTCAAAGCGATTTTACAACAAAACCGTTTTTATTCGGCTTGGATCCGAATAAGATGTACTCCAGATTTCGGAACAAAAATCTAGACGAAAGAGAGAACGAAACAGAACATTTGGTTTCCAAACGTCAGGACGCCACTGTAATTACACCAGTAATTCTCACCCAGTTTACACCAGATTCTACCAAAACAACAGTAACCGAACCATCGCAACAAGCGGTGTTAATTTCCCAGGAAAAAGGAAAAAATCAAGAACCATCTCGTACTAATTACGAAAATACAAATCTTACTCCTAATGTGCCTTCTACAAATTGGGAACAATCTTCGAGCCCGATAACTACATCCCAGATACAGTCGCCACAAGAAGAATCGCGCGAGGATTATATCAAATATTATACCAACTATGGCAACACATACGCGTACACTTTGCCGATGACGTCAATAGCATATCAGCCAACAATACCATTCGCATCTAAGTATTGGCCAAATTATATAACATACAATGCCAACATGTATCCGAGTAAGAGGACAAAATACCTGGATCAGCAGAATACATCCAATTATCCAATCATCCATCAAACATCCGATCAGAAATCTTCGCAGGTGAGAAGATTCTACGTAACATTGATCTAATTAATTTCATATTTTTAGAATTTTCTAATTTTTGTCCGATCTATATAAATTTTATTAGTTATTACAATTATTGATAAAAATAATTTTTATGCAGATACTGTTAAAAATTTAATTTTGATTCAATATAATTAATAAGCAATTTATAGTTTATCTGCAATCTTGATTAAAAACGAATGGGATGTTCCTTTCTGATGTTTTCAGGATACATTAATCTCCTCTAAGATTATGTAAAAATCAAGATTAATGCTTCTGTCTAACATAATATAATAGCTTCTAAGATATTTATAAAAATAATCAATCAATGAAAACTTTATTGATTGATTATTCTTATAAATATCTCAGAAGCTATTATAATATATTAGACATTTATTAATAAATTTATTATCAAATTTTTGATGCATTTTCTCGCTTTTGAAAGAATGGACATTTTTTAAAAATGGTTACCATCTTTTTGAAATAAATTATTCGTATTGTTTTTTGTGCAATATAATACTACATTTATATGTGGTTTACAAGATATACAATGTAATTTTCTTAAAAAGACAAAAAGAAATATCTTTACAAAAATAAGGAGTGAGATACATTCCACATCTCTATTTGCAGGAAACTACAAATATCGGCGCAACCAACACAGCTCAACCAAAACAAGAGTTGTTTACACCAATACATCTCTGTGCGGGTGGTGTTCCGTGTTCGACAAGTAACATAGAAATTAAAAAACCGCCTACCGAGGCCATACCAAGTACGCCTACAACAACTCCAGCATCATATTATACATTTACCCAGTACAGAAACAACGAGGTGCCTTCAAAAAGCGAGATAATCAGTGCGCCATATTCTGGCACATCGCAAGCTTTTTACACAATTCCGAACGACTACACGTATATGTATTATTATTTGAATGATTATCTGAAAGATAATCTGGACAACTCAGTGATCGATTATCAAGACTATGACTATAACGACAAACCTACGTATCTGACAGATGGTTTCAATATTTACATGACAAAAAATCCCGCGTATTCAAGCAATGTTCCTTCATACAAAATTCCTCGCAACATGTTTTACGGAAATATCAATGCTCGAAGTAATGTAGCACCGATAACGTACGTCGTTTCGACTTCATCGAACGTACCGCAAATGCAACTTTCAAGCGCATACTATTATCCGAAAAGAGCGAGAAAGGCGTACGCTTTTTACGATCCTCAACGTAATAATGATTATAAAAATTATAAGATTCGCCCAAATTTTGCAAAACCAAGGGTATTTTGGCGCATGATTCCGTCACAGGTTTATTATTCGTCACCGGTTTATTCTTAGTAAGATATTGTTACAGATACGACGCTGTTATCGATTCGTACCATATTACCTTGAAGCAACGAGTCGATTGACCATAATGATTTTTCATGATCCATTTATTATAATTACTCTATCATGCCGCGCAGGCATAACTTTATTTAGATAGATACACATGTTTCCCTCATCATACTCCGTCCACTCATTTTATCAGTATGAATATAAACACTTTTATATATTATTTTTTAAATAAGGAATAAAATATTTTAATTCAATTTTCTAAGTCCTACATGTATACATGTATTGAATTTTTAAATAAATGTATTTAAAAGAAATCGCTCTCTTCTCTATATCTTCTTTGCTATATTTATTTGATATGCTGTAGAGCTTATCGCATCATAAAAAAATAGTCTTAATTAATATTTAGAATTATTAGCATTTAAAATATTAATTTTATTATAAAACTCTTAATCTTTATTAAGCTTCTGAATACTTTTAAAATAAATTATTAAAACAAGTTATAAATGTGATATAACCGTATGTAATATAGTTAATAATAATGTTAATTGCAAAAATATGAATCTGAAATATCCCATATATCTTATCTACAGATAAGTTAATTAACAAGAGGATGTTTGCACGATTATTAAATGAAAGCCGTCTCATATTTCAACAATATCCGAATTTTATGTTTGTAATTATTTCATCACGGTGTATAAACTGAAAATACTTTCACCAGCAAACCTAACTTTGATTGTACTTGGTATAAATGTACGCAATGATGAAACGAAAATTCAATTTCAGACAATTTGCCGGGACATTTAATTGAGCTGGGCGCAGGTATCGAGGCGTCATCGTCCGTCTGCAAAATGAGCGCGCGCCCGCCGGAAAAGGAGGGCAAACACCGATTGAGAGCAATTTCTGATTCGCCCCCGGGGCGCATCTCTCTACGATGAAATGCAATTTCTTCAATTCCCGATGGGATACGCGAATATTCATCTTTCATCATATCTGCCGGAAAAGTACACATCATACGATCTAAAACGCGTTGAAAAAGATCGTGTCGATCGAAGAGAGAATTATATTAATTATATTCTCCCAAATCGAGATTTTAATGACGGATTATCCAAACGATCGCAGGTAACGTAATACTGTGGATAAAATAAATAATAATTCGTATAGTTAACATTTTATACAGAATCAATCGCGATATTCATTGATCGCGACGCATCGTTGATTGCTTCAAACGCACGTGTATGAGGCTGATGGCTGACAACTATGTAACAAGTCGTAAACTCATCGTATAATAACGTGTCTCGAGGTAACGAAGCACTGAGGCGTTCAAAATACGCTAAAAGTTATAAAACGAGACGTAAAAGGTACCCATCTGTATTTACAGCGATCTAATTTTATCGCCGTTGCCTGAATGTCATTATCGTGAAATATGTAAATTTCAGTCTTTAGTATATTGATTCGTGAAAATTTCTTTTCTTTATTTTTATTTCTTCAAATCCCTTATTTTAATGATGCGATAAAAATTTTAATAATAGATTTAGAAAATGTAATAAAAAAAAATGAAAGATTTTACTTGTGTACCACATACTTGCACGACAACGCGATATTGACGTCAGAGGCAGTTGATCGACACGAAATTTACGAAAAAGTACATTGACCAGGCGGAAGTTACGAATTGTTGGCGTAAACGTTCCACAACGTTTGGCGTAATAACGACCGGGAATCGACCATTAAGCTCGTAACAGACGAGTTAACCTGACTTAATTAAGCATTAATTATCCGGTCAACAAGGAACTTTAATTCTATGCCAAAATATATACAAGGCCAATTATCAGTTTATACTAGCTAATATAAATACAAATTTAACAAACTTTTATCGACGAGATTTAAAAATCCTTGAATTATCAACTGTATGAAATAAAAAAAAAAAAAAGAGACGATTTATTGTTTTATAATAATATAGGCTCAGAAAAAGAATATAAAAAAAATTTAATAAAATAGAATTTAAAATATATAAATCTCACTGGCTTGTAATCCTTGAATTTTTAAAATATTTTATTTATAATGAAAATTTTTATACTTAGATCTTCGAATCTTCTTTGATATTTCTTCTTTGTATTATTTGCTACAAGGATCTTTGAACTTTTAAATTCTTCTCTCTTTAATAAATAAAGCGTATTGCAGTTTTTTAGAAGTACAATCTTAACTTCAATTCGCGGGAAAACTTTAAACGCAAAAAACGCCATTCGAGTGAATTTCAAGAGGAATGCTCGTGAGTTACAATGATTCAAACTCGCTGAATGCATTTTGTCGTCCCCAACTTCAACTTTAACATCTCCTTGACTCCTTGCCATCATCCCTGTTTCCCACGTCATTCGTTAATGTCAGCTTTCCAACATTCACATATCCATCTCTTGCGCGGGCGACAAGAAGCGTTCCGTTAATCTTAGAATACTAATATAATTTTGATGATCGCTACTTTGCTTACTTTAGATTCTCTCAACTCATTTTTTTAACTATCTTTATATAGTATGTAATTATTTTTAAATAAATATGCAACAAGAAAAAATTAGAAAATTAGAGAAAGCTAAAATTAAACACAAAATGTTACGACAATTTTAAATTTTCTTCGGGGTTTTTCCTGTTAGTATTCTAGAGTTAATTTATGCCGCAACCCTTGAGCAATCCAATATAACGGCACATCCTGTCTTGCCTTTGGCGCAGGACAGAATTAATCGGGCATGCAAACGAGAGACGAGACGAGATATCGTTTTCGCGTGGGTCACTTTACTTTTCCACATCTATCGATTACTCTAGTTCACTGCATAATAAAAGTTTATAAAAACTATAGATATAAAGTCTCTGATTTCTTATTCATTTTAATTAATTAACATTTATAAATAATATTAAATTATTGCGTCAATTGTATCATATGTTTCATATTAACATTATTGGTTCAAAATTGGTACATGATTAAAAAAATACTGTTTATAATTCGCGACTACTCCAACAATAGCTTTTTAAGTAAAAAATTTGAAGATATTAATTATATGTATAATAATACATAAATCATAAACTAAATTACATAAATTTCCTCTTAAATTTGCATAATTAAAAGCACGACAAAATATCCAATGAATCTCTTATTTCTTTTACCACATAATTTTCGCACACTATATTATTTTAACATGCATCTTTTAGATTAGCATATAATAAATCAGTCATATTTTTAATAAAATACTAAACCTTAAGACATTATTTTTTATAGAGTAAAAGAAAAGATATGACTTTTATACTACAATACTAACGCAAACAGGACTTTTCTGAGGAAAAACCGGAACTTGCGATTTGATGGAAACCGCGCGTTCAAGAATTTACATTGCCCACGGGGAAAAAAAACGGAGAATACTGTCGCATAGTGCCTATCTCCGTGGTTAAATCAAGCTTCGAATACCGGTACCGGTCTTACGGGGTCAAAGCTGACCCGCTGAATACCTCCATTACGGGACAGCTAATGGTTCCTTTACACGGTACTCACCGCGAAGATAGTCCCTTCTGGAAGTCTTGCTTCTGGTTAATGAAAAAGGAAAAACGGAAAGCTTACTCAAGTGTGTTTGCCCTTTTCGCTATCGCAGGTTCGACGTACTATACTACCGAATCTTTAACATCGTATTATTGCAAGAATTAATATTAACGTGCAAATACCTGCTAAATTAAATCTGTCAACGTTAATTCCTCGCTAGATTAAATTTCTCAACGTTAAATGTGCGTCTCTAAATTAAATATATCAACATTAAGTCTCGTTACATTAATTTTCTCGACACCGAGTACTCCACTAAATTCAGAAAATTCATATTTCGTTTATAACATGTATATGCAACGAGTTAAAAAATTCACAGTATTTTCGCGTTCTTGGAAAATTACAAGCAATCGCAATGAAACGTCACATACGTAGAGTGATTACTAATAATCATAATAAAAGCGTCATTAATAACGTCGTTTCTTCGCATGAAACTAAATCTTGCCATATATCTCACGATGACTCATCTCGGTGCGTTTTAGTCTCGTGTGCAGAAACGAAATTACTGACGATGCTCTTCTCTTATAGATAATCACTGGTGGCGTATGTTGCTATTATACGTGAAACGTCTCTAGCTATTAGGACAGAAAATCCGCGCGATATAACAGAGAAGACATAATAGAAGAGAGAAAATTAACCATGTGAGGTGATCGGACGACCACAACATTATCCGATAAGCCTTAAAGAAAATACAGAGAAAAAGTGAAATTGGACCATTAAGATCTTTCGCTATCGATACCTATACATCGTATCGATACCTGTACAAGCTATTTAAAATGCCTCTGTAAATTATAAATGAGCGAAATCGAGAAAAAATATCATAAGAGGCTATTAGAATTATCAACAAAAACGTTATGATTCAGACTGGTAGATTACATCGCTGCATGAGTCACTTGATTCAAACTAGATTTTTATCTTCGACACAAAAAATATTATAAATAATAATAAAGAAAACAGAAGATATTTAAAAAACAAGAGAAATTATATAAATAATAATACATAATACGGTATATTTTGTTAAGATAACAGCTTCCATAAATAATTTCAAGATAAAATCTTTGATAATTATTTCATTAAAGAATTGGAATTAAAAATTGATAAAAGTTGAATGAAAGATTAAAATCGAAATTACTAGAATATAATTTAATGTGTCCATAAAAAAACTTGTCACTCATCACAAACACTAATAGAGATATTTGTTATAATTATTACGTTTATATTACATCGTGGATGTAATTTACAGATAATTATTAAACATATATTATATACAAACAAATAATATATTTACTTTTTTTGGACCGCGCGTTTATACGTGGTGGACATTCACGCGAAATGAAAGCAAGTCAAGAATTCCGTAGCATATCACACACGCGCACGATGCGAATCTTTAGGAAAGGATGCAAAAATAAAATTAACGGAGCGCGTGACGTACGAGTGACGTCTCGCGACGCACTGACTCGGTCTCGGTCGGGCGTCTCGACGCCGCTGCGACGGCGCCGGAAGTGACACCCTCGCGATTACGTACCGCGAACAAGAGCAGCGCGCATCAGGATCGCATGTGCAAAAGTGACCATGCAAGAAAATCGATCACGAGGGGGTCCCGGGTGAGTAACCTCATCGACGTCACGAGGCAAGGGATCCGACGATGATATCATTGGTGAACATTTGAATTTATAAAGAATTATAAATTGCCATTTAACTATGTATGTAAAATCAAAGTGTAAATAAAGAAATTACTTTCTAATGCAAGAAGTGGAATGGAAAATTTTGATTAACAATTCACGCCGCAGCGTTTAAATTCTATAGCGAGAATTTTTTCTCGGTATTTTATTTTATACTTCGGTAACATCTAAGTTAATTAAATCAGCTTATGTATGAGAAACTAAAGAAAATGATACGTGAATTGTTTCAGCAGTGATGTGACCGTGTTTGGATCCAGTTAAATATAATTATACTCGAAGACAGGTCGGTCTCTCCAATTAAACATAATTATATTCGAAGACGAGTCGATCGCGACAAGAAGTTTTCAAATATCGGACATTAACGGTATCAACGCAAGAAATTTTAACGAGTAACTACTCGATAAATCTTGCAAACCCGTCAAGAAGTACCAGTCCCTCATAACCTTTCCATGACCTTCACCTACGCAGCTACCTTCTTCAGGAATACCTGTGGGCAGGTCGACTTCCGCGTCTAAGAAATGTATTTTCATGTGGCGGGTATCTCATTGCCGAAGGCCGGTATTTACCCGTACGCGGTTTTTGCGGAATCGCGACGATAAAGAAACGGCAAACGAAACGAATAACGGCAAATCCGCAAAGGCCCAACGAAATCCCGCGAGCGTATCGGGCCAAAAAAAAAAATCGGAGCTGCAATTAGCAGCAAATTAATATTGCTATTCGTGCACAGCACTAATTGAATACCATCATAAAATATTATATTATATGCTGAAATGGACGTTATGTATATGATGTATATATATATATGTTGAAATTAATTTAATATTCTGATATATAGCGTTTCGAAATAAAATTCGAATTCCGGAAGAAATAACTGAAAATTAATACGGAGGCCAAAGGCTAAAAGTCAAAAGAAATTTATATTGTATATATATGCTAGAAATAATGAATAATGATATTTTCCGATTTATATCTTTTAATATCTTTTATTATATTATATTCTCATCTGTATATCTTTTTTTCTTTCATATATCGAAATTTTATAGATATTCGTAATATAAATAAAAAATCCTAAAAAAATTTATGTAATGCATGTACTAAGAAATATTCATATAATTAACGAATAACAATATTTAGCATGTAAATTTATAAAAATAAATACGCTTGTATTTTTAGATAACATTATTTTTATAAAAAATTTTTTTAGGAATTAAGCTTTATTAAGCTCTTTAGTGTTAAAAATTAATATTAAATTTTCATATGCTTTTATGGAGTAAAATCACTCTATTTAAGTATAGAAAGTAGGTTGTCGAGATTAAGTTAAGCATCGAGTTAAACGTTCTTAAACGCAAACTTCGCTCGTGCGCCTCGACGAATGTCTCGAGCGAAGGATATAAGAATGGACTTGACGAAGTCGGCGCAGCGCGACGTGTTCTGGAGCAATGTCCGTTCCGGGCTACGTATTCTCCTTAATTGAGCGTGCACTAAGCCCCCTTTCCTTCGTCGTCTTCTTCGGCCTGGGTGCCGGGAGATGGTTCCCTACATATAGTCACGCCTTAATTGAACGTGCGCCCGCTAAGAGAGAGTCAGACAATTCTTTTCGCATCTTCCTCGCCATCCCTTCCTACCGTCCCGACATTAAACCGTGCTCACGTACGCACGTAATAAATTGAAGTCGTGCACTTTCGGAAATGGTATTCCTGGCGGCTTTAGGGCGGAAGAGCAACCGCGAAGAATCCGATTAACTCCACGTAATTCAGTGTGACTTTCAGTTAAAATATCAATTTCGATTTTGTCGCATTACGAAAGGTTGAAGCGATCTTAATAGGTGTATCTCTACAGTTATCTTGGATTATGACGTCAGAAGTGAGAAAAAATATATACGAATAATTCTTGCATTTGACACCCACACCAATTACTTTTCACCAATAAAATCGATATCCTGTATAATAAAACCATTTATAAAATATAATGAATATATTATGATGAAAAAAATAGATGATTTGAAATAATATGAAATTAACAACAATACTAATATCACACAACAATACTAATATTCCATTTAAAATAATATTAATTATTTTCTATAAAAACAAAAATTTAGGAAATTAAGATTCTATTAAACCATTATTTAATATAAGTGTACATAAATTTATTTTAATTAAAAAAAAAGAAACTAATAATAGATTCTTGTAAAGTTGAGTCTTATTTTAGATAATTTATAATTTGCTACAGAATTCGTAAGATAAAAATCTATAATTTTATGCGCTACATATATTAATATATGTATGTATTCTGATATATATGTATTTTATAATTCTTCAGATGTATAGATTACATAAAATTATAAACAGGATTCTGTCCCGAAAAATTTTATCATAAATTAAAAATCTTCGATAATTACTCACGATACGCTATCGTATGAAAAGATTTTTATGCAGTGTCAAGTTCAAGGTATTCTATAAAACACGTACTATTTTAGCACGAACAATCGATGCGCGACCTTAAGCTCTCGCACTCATAATCATCGCAAAAAATTCATTTATCAATGTCGCGACTTTTCGTCAAAATTATCACAAAATCAGTACAATCTGCTTAAAACAGCGAATCATATTAAGAATTGTCCCCTTGATATAGTCACGCAATTGTAATTAAATAATTAAATATGACTTTTTCATTAAAAAATGATTCAGATATCATTTTCGACGTAATTCATACAGTTTACGATGATGACATGATATGAGACTGTGATCAGCACATATCAGCACAAATATTGCCAAAGCGGCATCGTGTGTATCATGTAATCTCGGGGTACACCTGTTTATCAGCGATTCATCGCCGCGGGTCTTCATCCTGAATTTTTTATAAGCCGCAAGATCGAATCGAGTCGGCTGGCTGAATAATTCGCAGTTTTCTCTTTTTTTTTTTTTTTAGTATTACTTGATACCCACAAAAATGATTGACATAATTCGACATTTATGCACAAACGAGGATTTATGTTAAATACTCGGATATGTAATACTAGAAATATGCACACATAATATATGACAGCTTAAATAAGGTTTGAATATATATAACTATTGCACATATATGTTTGGATTCATATTTTTCATTGATTTTAACATTTACAAAATTTTATGAAATTTTCAAAGAGTTTCTATTAAATTAATGCAATAGATTGATCATCTACTTTATGATAATATTATATGCTAAGCCTTTCTATAAAATTCTTACTCACTTTTGATATACAAAACTGTTAATACATTTCTGTTTTTTAACATTAAAAAATATATTGTCTTGATATTAAATATCTGTTAATCTATATCAATCGTTCGCGCGAAATAATCAATTTTAACACATATATTATTCGATTAAAATAAAATTACTTTATTCCCACAATATCATTTGTGATGCACCTTTCACCGAAGGCCAGATAGAATTCGTTGAACGATCGAGGTCAAGTTCGTGCCGATGTCCGACTGCGCGATGCGTCGTCACGATCAGAGAGCTAAATGTGCTTTAGATCCGCCGATCGCGTTTCGGCATGAACGACATGGGGCGTTCAATCTCTCATCGAGAGGAGAAACGATCTGGGAAGATTTCACCGACCCAAAAAACGACAGCTATTCTGACGTCGCGCGAATTCTTTCCTCCCGTGCGATACATTTTTTCTTCCTTTCTACGAATGTTTTTACGATCGATGGCAAGCTCCTTAGAACGCGCGATGAATCGGAACAGACCGCTCGCGTTTGATCGTCGCGTTTCTTATTCTCTAACGCAAAAACTAATGGATCTGAAACCGCTCGAAAAATAAGATGCCGCGCATTATCACGGGGATCATACGGAACTCGACTCGACGCGAAGCCGTTTGGAGTAATTTGCGTGCAGTGAATGCGTATCGCGGGACTTGAATGTGTAACGGCTCCAAATTTACTACCGTTGTCCGTTGTTCTGATAAAATTCGCGTAATTGTAATGTCTCCAAGGCCATAATCATCCCTCAACTGTTAAGACATTATTTTCGATATACATCATTAACATACATATAATAGCGCGTGTCAAATTTAAATACCCAGAATAATTAATGAAATGTAATTATTAGAAACATGGAGAGAAAAACTTTTACATAATGTAAAAGTTTTATATTCGTACCTTCCTAATGTATCCTTCGAGAAATCCTCAATCGAAGCAACCGCCGATGATGCCACGATGATCATGATAAGACTCGTATCCCATATCTCATGACAAAAAAATTTTACAGATTTTTAATGCGTATTTAAAAAATAAAATCACTCCACTAATGGTTTAACTCACTGCATGAAACATTCACAATACATTTGCATTTGATGGTCCTCTCCAAAAACAGTTTTTTCCCGCTCAAACTATCCGGCTTGAAAAATTACTCTATCTCGAAAAAATCACCAAAGATCTCACTCAGTAAACTGAGCAAGATTAAAGCGAGAGAAAATGTCAATAACGAAAGTCATCGATCATGAATCACCTCTTAAATCCGTTCTCTCCAAGATCTCTTAACATTCATCGAGTCCTCGACCCTAGGTCAGTTATGATCTAAGATCGATTTTCTCAAAACACGAACACGGTGCCGGTAGTAGACGCATTTGATTAACACGCGCCGCGAACGACCGGCGAACGATGAATCCAACGATGCACTCGGCGATGCACCGCATAATGCAAAAGCACGTAGTCACGTACAGACCGGCAACTAGACACGCGATGAATTGTTCCTTCTGAATTTAAATCGCACGACACGCCGCGTTTCGCGAGTTAACGACTATACCCGCGCGATCGTATCAAACTATCTCAGCTGTGTATCAATTAAATCAATTCCTTCGGTGCACCTGGTACACACGTTTCACTTTTATCCCGAGTCAAATATTATTCGCGCACGATGCCATGAGCGTCGGATGTAACGACGCGGCAGATCATTGACGTCGAAATGTATTCAGAGCGTCTCGTCGTCGGCCGGTTATGGTTTCGACGAGAAGCGGACGGCGAGTGCACGCGAGATCGCGAAGTGCCAGTCGATCCGCTGCGCCGCGATGTCGAGGAGAAGAGGAAGAAGGGTACGACTGAAGGTGCCTCGCGCCGGTTCCGAGGCACATTCACCTTGCCGGTGCTCATTTGCTTGCCTCCACGCATTTGTGTGCACGTGTAAGCGGCTCTCTGTGCGTTGCACGGTGTGTGCATACGCATAGATGCATATATCGAATCCGTCGTGCATACCGCCGTACTTGATTTACTCTCTCACGCGAATGACCAACGAGTTTCTCTAATCGCGAGATCCAGAAACACCCTTGCTTCCACAACCTTGATCTTGACGATCCCCTTACGTCACGAAGACGTCGCTTCGTCTCGTATTGTTACAACGCGCTGCAGGAGCCGTCTCGATTGCAGGAACCGCTCAGCTGTTAAAGCCAAAATCGATACCGAGTCTTTATTTTTAACTACCATACAAAAAAAAATCATTCAACCCTAATTCATTCATGTAGATATAAAAGTAGGATAAAGATATCCCCTGTAATTTTCTCGAAATTTAAATATTCAAAATATATTTAATGTTATTTAATATATACTGTGATAAAATTTTTATAAAAATGAGAGAGAAGAGTCTAATTATAAACTGGCACATCAAGGAAAATCATAGATAAGAAGTTAGCAGAACTCTTAGCGCGTCTCATTTCATACGTCAATGAGCAATAAATGAAGAAGCCCTTTGTTAGGAATTCGGGGTCGGCAAGATTGCCATTGAAAGGAAGGGGACCCTTTGTTTTCGGTTACTCACGGAAGAGAGATTGCTGGAAGAAATCGCTTACGTCAATGCTCGAAAAACGAACAGAAGGAAGGAACATGCACGAATTTTGAACGGCCCCCAATTACTTAAGCCGATTACAATGCCGTTAATCGCGCTAATGAGAACGCTCTTTGACGGAACTTAACGCGTTTAGAATACACTGTACGCACACCGTGGTCACACTCTGAATACGATGAAACGTGATATTTAAATATCCCGAGCCGCTCTGCTGAATGATTACGAACGACAAGAAAATTCGCGTGAAAGGAATATCCTGCTGCAAAAACGTCTCGTCGTAAGTCACATAGATTCACGATAGAACAGAATATTGGCGAGTTTCTATTCCACATCTACATTAAATCAATTGTTAAGATTAGATTACTCAATAAAAATTGTTTAATAAACTGAATGTAAAACGGATGACGTATTTAAACGCTTCACATAAAAAAAAATCCGGTTTATAAATCTCGTACACTAGCAAAAATAAAAATTTGACATATATAAATCATCAATAAAAATTTTTTATATATATATTTAAATCATTTTGAAATCATATAAAATTCCAGACTTTTAATTTATTAAACCACAACATGTAAAATAATTGTATCTTATGCGTTTTCATAAATTGTTTTTTCTTTTCTGTCTACGAATGAGAAAAATTATTTATAACACTTTATCCGTCTAATGAATCATTTATCAATCGATCAATTCTATCAACCGGATCTTCAA
The DNA here is from genome assembly GCF_003651465.1 of Formica exsecta. NCBI lineage: Eukaryota > Metazoa > Arthropoda > Insecta > Hymenoptera > Formicidae > Formica > Formica exsecta. The sequence continues at coordinate 1,040,434 of NW_021851472.1, read as the reverse complement.
AAAAGAAAAGGCGGGCGCGAAATCCGCTCCTATTTATCTAATTAATTCATCTCACGTACTCATTGATATATCGGCAAGTTCGACATGTTTTCAACTTTCTACCATAACAGCGGATAAAAAAAAAAAGGAAAACCGAACTCAGGAGAAAATGTAAAATTTATAGACTTCGCGCTTTCAAATGCACGCGCATAAAGATTGTATATACTTAGACGATGCAGCTTCGATGCAATAATTTGCATATGAAATATAATCGTTAATTAGCGCCAATGCTGAATAAGAAACGAGAACTACTGATTCGAGCTAATTTAGAACAGCACAAGGACATCAATGACAAATACAGATACGCTGATACGAAGGTTGAACTCATTTCTGTTAACACATTAGCATATTGCATATCTCAATATAAATAATATATTAATTAAATTATGGACAATTATTATAAGATTAATATATATTTTAATATAATATTAATTTTAAATTATACAAAAATATATACTAGTGTTATAATAATATATATATATTCTATCTGCATAAATTTTAGAAGGTCAACTTCATTACACATGCATATATATAATTTAAGAATGAAATAAAAATAATATATAAACAGATACACGTATATATAAATATGTTTGATTCGTGCATCTCATAACCAATCTGTAACATAGCGATAATGTTTCGCATGCAAACAGTACTGCTGTGAAAACAATATTTTTTTCAATTCAAATGTGTTTCGCGTGTCAATACCGTTGCCTAAATTATCAGACAACCTACCATCGGCAGTAATCGCGACATGTGTTTGTGATTGCAACGTATGTGTACGAGGTAAAAATAACGGTACGGGGTGATCTCTCATCACCGAAACTGGTTCCCGGAATACTCCGACGATGTTTCGATTCAGAGACGGTTCATATGGCGTTAAAACAACCGCGAGATACCACCAACGCTCGTGGAACGTCTCTGTTTTTTTTTTTTTATGTAAATAGAACGGTGCGTCCCGTATAATTCAGATCGACTTTTCCGCGACAGGTAACTTATTTCGAAGCCACATGGTAAATAAAGTGCGTTAGTAGAGATATAGATTTGTGTGCATCTATTGCTCTTCGTCCAGACGAATGACAGGCGTGTGTTCGACGATGCTACGCGTGCTACTCACGTGTCGGAAACCAGTTTCGTATCAAACGCAATAGTTCCTAAAGAGGTTCTCGAGGAAGAAGCCTCTATCGTTATCGTAAATCTCATAATTACTCGTATTATTCGAGTACCCTCCAACGTGTCCGATTAATAGCTTTCTGAGAAATTTTGGATTTAATTGTAAATTCCATTTCGATAATAAAATTTAATTCCATTTGTGAAGCAGCAGAAATCGCTGTTGATTTAACGATATCGCTATTATGTGGAAGTTGTAGCGCGCTGTTCCTTGTTAATATTTAATGCCAGGCCAACAAAAACCGTAATAAAAACATTCCATTTCGTCCATGGAAATCTTGATCGCGATACGCAGTCGGACCACAAGTAAAATCGATTTGAATCTCGAGACCGCGCCTGATTTTACCGTTTTACCCGTTCGTTTGCACCGAGCGGATAAAACTTTCGCGAGGTACATCGCGCGATTCTTCAAAGTTTCATCGAGATACAGCAAATTAATATTAATTATATTTAGCCATGTGGAATATCATTATTTGATAATAGGCATGCATATAAAAATACTTCCACGTCTTTGATATTCGTATTTCCTCGCTTCAAAATTCAAAGCACGTTTCGCTCCAAAATTCCTTATATATATTTTTCCATCTCTTTTTTGATATAAATATTATTTTTATTTATCAACTATGCAAACTTTGTTAACAATTTATTTTTCTTGTGTTAAATACCAATAATAATAAATTTTATAGATAAAAATTATAATTGAAAAAAGATATATAAAAATTGTATATTAAGTATATTTACTCCACAAATTATATGAGAAAAATTGATTCCAGTTACGCAGAATATTAAAAAATAACTTTTGTCGGAAATATAGTATATAAAAATGTATAGTTATGCCACGACTTTTACAGTTATATATTCAGGAAGCAAGTAATTAAATAAAATGAAAGGATCAAGGCAGAACTGACATGTTGTCGTCGAGAGGAGTCATAAATAAGCGATGTATCGTGAACGACTGACAGCGACTGACAGCTCACCTTGTACAATATGTCAAAAGCGCTATTAAGGGAATGTTATGAATGAACTAGTACAATGTCACTCACAGAAAACAAGGATGAAATGATATGTCGCGCGCATCCTCCGAAATGACAGAACGCTCCCGGGAAGTGAGGTTAAGGGACCGTCCGTCGCAAGGGAAAACACGGCGCGAAGTGATCGCCGCGTGTCAAGCGATCGGAAGTTCACGCCGTTTTCGGCGACACGTTCAGATCGATTCGGGTCCTCCTATTTTTTTTCGTAACCGTTTTCCTGCCGCGCGGCAAACTTCAGACGTCTCTCGCGCGATTCTCGACCGATCGGATTCGCGCGAGCGACGACGAAACGCGCGTGTAATTTCGCTCTCAATTGAAGCGGCGCCAGGCCGCAATTGGCTGCAATTCACGATAAAAATAAACGCGTTGCCCCCGGTTGACAGCGGTCGCACACAGCGGGGTGGCACGAACGCGCGCTAGGAGCTTTCCTCCTCGGGCAAGACGTTAAACTCGGTGCCGTCGTCGCGCGCGCGAAAAACTCATATCTGCCGCCGACAGGCGTGCGACGCGCGTCGCGCGTCTTGTCAATTATGTAACTATTGTTGCACAGCGCGTAAATAAAGGCTACTTACCGCTGATCGAGGCGAAAAACGTCAGGATCGCGCGCACACACACACACACACGTCACGTCACGTTACGTTCTGCCGAGACTGCTTATGGCAAACCGCCGCGCGATGGCGCTTGCGTACCCGTCGCCATCTTGGATCAATCGTCGCGGGATAAATGCGCGCGAATTCTCGTTTCTCTGTACGAAATGTGTAATAGAAGATGTAGTACGTAAGATGCGGTATGGAAAACGATCTATTCGTATTAAACTTGCTCGAATGTTTGAATTTGTAATGTCACGCTAAATTAAACGACGTCAGTGATAATTATTATCCATTATATTTTGTCGCATCCGCGCCAAAATTTTTTATTTCTCGAATATGTAATCTCTTATTATATCAAGAACCTGAGCACAAAGTTTGTCGTAAGCGTCACTGACAAAGTCGCAAAAATAAATCGGAAATATAAATCAACGCACAATGATGTTCAACATGCAGTAGATGACAGCATTGAATCAAGATAAAAAGAGCCAAAATTCCTTTATCCTGATCAATCATCAGTCAAACATTTCTGTAATGTTCAGTCAATCGCAGCCTTAATCTGAAATATTTTAACTTTTTCTTTATCATCTATGTAATAAGTCTAGATACATATCGCTTTTTTAACGCTATCTAATTCTGATTGGTGTTTAGTTGGAAGTTTCATGAAATGAAACTACTTATTTGATTCTTTGCCATTTATAATTCTTATAAGTTTATTATAATTTGTATATATAAATGTAATCTTTTATTCTATTCTTATTTAGAACAAAAACTGATACACATGATACATGCATCTTGTAACGTGATTGTGTGTGGGATAAGTCATTGGCAAAATATAAAATATGGCGAGATCATATATGAATAAATAGTGCATAATTGGAACGTATCGATGAAACAGCATCCTTCATTTAATTTTTATAAGCTTAAGAATATAAATAATAATAACTGACGCGCACGCAACATAATATCATTCACACACAACATTCATATATGTATGATAATACAATACAGCGTTGCTATTATCTGTGCATTTAATGTATGCAATAAAAGACATTATATGCGCACTGATAGTAGAAAGGATAATGTATCAATAATGCACTCATGTGATGGAACAGTATAAAAACAAACAAAACAAATAAAACACGAAATATAGTATTTAGCGACTTATTGATTATTTCATTGAGATGCACGGAGACAAAGAATATATATAACTTCTATATAGTAATTAGTTTATAATTATATATAATTATATATATATATATATATAGGGAAAGAAGTGAAATGGAACAATTCGGAGGGAATTGTTCTAGAAGTAGAGGGGGAAGATTTTCCTTCAGGGCCTGGCAGCTAAGTATGAATGCCAATCATGATATTACACCAGG